>NW_028161647.1:0-120582 GCF_964263955.1 Coregonus lavaretus | reverse complement strand
GGCACTCCACCTAAACTCCGCCCCTGTGCTTTTTATTCGAAAAAGCTCAGTCCGGCGGAGCGTAATTATGACGTAGGGGACAGGGAGCTGTTAGCCGTGGTACAGGCCCTAAAGGTGTGGAGGCATTGGCTTGAGGGGGCTCAACACCCTTTTCTCATTCTGACTGACCACCGTAACCTGGAATACATTCGGGCAGCTAGGAGACTGAATCCTCGCCAGGCTCGGTGGACTATGTTTCTAGCCCGGTTCGTGTTTAAGATCACTTACATCCCTGGGTCCCAGAACGGGAAGGCAGATGCCCTGTCTCGGCGGTATGACACGGAGGAGAGGTGCGTGGAGCCCACTCCCATACTACCTAAGTCTTGTCTGGTGGCACCGGTGGTATGGGAGGTCGATGCGGAGATCGAGCGGGCATTACGCACCGACCCTAGCCCTCCACAGTGTCCGGTGGGTCGGACGTACGTCCCGCTCGAGGTCCAGGATCGGCTTATTTATTGGGCTCACACGTCACCCTCCTCTGGGCATCCAGGTATTGGCCGGACGGTGCACTGTCTTAGTACTAAATACTGGTGGCCAACGTTAGCCAGGGATGTGAGGATTTATGTCTCCTCCTGCTCAGTGTGTGCCCAGTGTAAGGCGCCCAGACACTTGCCCAGGGGTAAGTTACAACCCCTGCCCGTTCCACAACGACCCTGGTCTCACCTCTCGGTGGATTTTGTTACCGACCTTCCCTCCTCACAGGGGAATACCACCATCCTGGTCGTTGTGGATCGGTTCTCGAAGGCCTGTCGTCTCCTTCCCATGCCGGGTCTTCCTACTGCCCTACAGACCGCTGAGGCTCTATTTACTCACGTCTTCCGGCATTACGGGGTACCCGAGGATATAGTGTCTGATCGAGGCCCCCAGTTTACCTCCAGAGTCTGGAGAGCGTTTATGGAACGGTTGGGGGTTTCGGTGAGCCTTACCTCGGGTTACCACCCGGAGAGTAATGGGCAGGTCGAACATGTCAACCAGGATGTGGGTAGGTTTCTGAGGTCATATTGCCAGGGCCGGCCGGAGGAGTGGGCGAGATATGTGCCCTGGGCCGAGATGGCACAGAACTCTCTCCGCCACTCCTCCACTAAACTAACCCCTTTCCAGTGTGTGTTAGGGTACCAGCCGGTTCTGGCACCTTGGCATGAGAGCCAGATCGAGGCCCCTGCGGTGGATGAGTGGGTGCGGCGCTCGGAGGAGACGTGGAACGCTGCACACGTCCATCTGCAGCGAGCCGTCCGTCGACAGAAGACGAGCGCCGACCTCCACCGCAGTGAGGGGCCAGTGTACGCACCTGGAGATCGAGTCTGGCTCTCAACCAGAAATCTGCCCCTCCGCCTGCCCTGCCAGAAGCTGGGTCGGCGGTTTGTGGGGCCTTTTAAAGTCCTGAGGAGATTGAACGAGGTGTGTTACAGGTTACAACTGCCCATTGATTACAAGAATATTAACCCCTCGTTCCATGTGTCTCTCCTCAGGCCGGTGGTAGCTGGTCCACTCCAGGACTTTGAGATAGAAGAGACTCCTCCGCCCCCGTTGGACATCGAGGGGGCTCCGGCGTACACTGTTCGGGCCATCCTAGATTCTAGACGCCGGATGGGGGGTCTCCAATATCTCGTGGAGTGGGAGGGGTACGGCCCGGAGGAGCGGTGCTGGGTGCCGAGGAGGGACATCCTAGACCCGTCTCTTCTGACCGAGTTCCATCGTGGTCATCCTACGCGCCCTGCTCCGCGTCCTCCTGGTCGTCCCCGAGGCCGGGGGCGGCGCACGGCTGAAGCCGCGCGTCAAGGGGGGGGTACTGTCACGGTTTCGGCCGAGGCGGCTCCTTCTCCTCGTTCGGGCAGGCTTCGGCGGTCGTCGTCTCCGGAGTACTAGCTGCCACCGTTCGATGTTTCATGTTTGATTGGTTTTGCCTGTTTGTCACACCTGTTCATTGTTAAGTGTTCATTAGGCACCCTATTTAGTTCTCTTGTGTTTGGTCAGGTGTTGTGTGTAATTGTTCTATGTCACGTGTAGATGTTGGTCCGCTGTTCTATGCTCTCTGTATTTCGTTTTGTTTAAGAGAGTCCTGCACGTTGTGCGTATGTACTTTGGACTGTTCCAGTGTACATTTGTTTCGCCTGTGGCCTGTTGCCGTGTTGGCTTGTACTGTCGGACTTCACTAAAATCATTTGTTTTTTGAATCTCTGTGTCCTGCGTGTGATTCCACGTTCCCTCTACACTCAACCCTGACAAGAATGATTTATTTCAGCTCTAATTTCTTTCATCACAAGTGGGTCAGAAGTTTACATACACTCAATTAGTATTTGTTAGCATTGCCTTTAAATTGTTTGACTTGGGTCAAACATTTTGCGTAGCCTTCCACAAGCTTCCCACAATAAGTTGGGTGAATTTTGGCCCATTCCTCCTGACAGAGCTGGTGTAACTGAGTCAGGTTTGTAGGCCTCCTTACTCGCACACGCTTTTTCAGTTCTGCCCACACATTTTCTATAGGATTGAGGTCAGGGCTTTGTGATGGCCACTCCAATACCTTGACTTTGTTGTCCTTAAGCCATTTTGCCACAACTTTGGAAGTATGCTTGGGGTCATTGTCCATTTGGAAGACCCATTTGCGACCAAGCTTTAACTTCCTGACTGATGTCTTGAGATGTTGCTTCAATATATCCACATAATTTTCCTTCCTCATGATGCCATCTATTTTGTGAAGTGCACCAGTCCCTCCTGCAGCAGAGCACCCCCACAGCATGATGCTGCCACCCCGTGTTTCACGGTTGGGATGGTGTTCTTCGGCTTGCAAGCCCCCCCCTTTTTCCTCCAAACATAACGATGGTCATTATGGCCAAACAGTTCTATTTTTGTTTCATCAGACCAGAGGACATATTTCCACAGGTACACCTTCAATTGATTCAAATGGTGTCAATTAGCCTATCAGAAGCTTCTAAAGCCATGACATCATGTTCTGGAATTTTCCAAGCTGTTTAAAGGCACAGCCAACTTAGTGTATGTAAACTTCTGACCCACTGGAGTTGTGATACAGTGAATTATAAGTTAAATAATATGTATGTAAACAATTGTTGGAATTTGTGGAATGGTTGAAAAACGAGTTTTAATGACTCCAACCCAAGTGTATGTAAACTTCCGACTTCAACTGTAAGTATGACTTTTGTATGACTGACGCCTTTAGTGAGAGGTCTAATGCTTTAACATAATCATTATATAATTAGGCGTTTTTCATTTTGTCTGGCTTGCCATTCCAAATAAAATGGAATGTTTTTTGCTCATATAATTTATAAAACAGGTCGCTAGGTGTAGGCAAGACCATAAGCAAATAGGTAAATTAGGATGTGAATAAAGAGTTAATCAGGGTGATTTTTCCACAAATAGACAGGTATTTTCCTTTCCATGGTAGCAAGATCTTATCTATTTTTGCTACCTTTCTATTAAAATGTATTGGATTGAGATAATTTCTTTCTTTCGGGATATGTATACCGAGTATGTCCACATCACCGTCAGACTATTTTATTGGTAAACTACACGATAATGTAAAAGTTGTATTTCTTTGATATCCAATACGTAATATAGTACACTTATCATAATTTGGTTGTAATCCAGAGAGGTTTGTGCTGTCTTGCCTTGATTGACCCTACCTGGGCAATGGAGCCAATGGAGTAATCACAAAAGTGCAAACCCTCCGCACGTCTGGCACTCTAGATAGTCTCAATTAAATGAGTAATTCAAAGAACTCCGGTGTCTGTCAAAATTAATTGGGGAGATCAGAGAATAACTTTGTATTCTGTATAATGATGAATAAACTAGTCCTCTCTCTCTCTCTCTCTCTCTCTCTCTCTCTCTCTCTCTCTCTCTCTCTCTCTCTCTCTCTCTCTCTCTCTCTGTATATGTGTGTGTTCCTCACCTGCACTGGATTCAGACCTCCTCAGAGACCTCAGCCCAGTTTCCAGCTACAATAGCCATTTACAACATTAACAATGTCTACACTGTATTTCTGATCAATTTGATGTTATTTTAATGGACAAAAAAATTGCTTTTCTTTCGAAAACAAGGACATTTCTAAGTGACCCCAAACTTTTGAACGGTAGTGTACATGTACGTCTACGTCAGTGGCGGTCAGTGCCGCTTAAGATATATATATATTTTTTCATGAACATGGCCTTATTTCTATTACAGCATATTGGATGACTGTCATTCATATTCCATTCACCCAGTTCAATTGAACATCGATAGGTTTAGGCTACTACATGATACTCTAATTTTCCCTATACCAATCATGAGGTTACTACAACCTAGCCTATGGATGAAAGATTACAACATAGGTGCACACAGGTTGAGAGAAAATGTTGAGGTGACAGACAGTGACACATGGACAGACAGCGACACATTCAATACCGCTCCGTTTACGCTTCGTTTGCTTCCGTTTAAGAAAGGTTTTTCAACAGAATCGGCTGAATGAATAGACCCCTGGTCTTGCGTAAACACAGTTCACATTCATAGCAGCCACGTTGTGTTCCTTCTCGCATCTATGCGCTCTCCTCCTCTCACCTTTTCCCTTCATTTGTGGACTTCAATGCACAACACATCAGTTGTATGTGGCCAGGCGAAAAAAGCTTTCCAAGCCAATCCATATCATAACTGCTACACACAGCCTACATTGTTGTCACCATATTAGCTAAAGTAACATCATAGTCAACATAGCAAATAGAACTAACGCGTTAGTAAACCCCCTACAATCATGCTGTAACATTACAGTGTATAGTCAGTTAGCAGTTCAGCAGTTACACCGGCGGGCCCCGTTGGCAATAAATTAGTAAAACCAAAAGCTTACCTTGACTTGGAAGAGTTCCAGTGTTGTGTTGGCTAGTCATAGCCAGCTAGCTAACATAACATCCCTCTGTTTGAGCAGGGTGTTTGAGTAGGCTAAAATAGCCAGCTGCATTTGCTAGCCAAGTAAGTGAAACTGAAAGTGACAAAAAATGACAATCTCTCTCTATCGCTCTCTTTCTTCTCCTTCATTTTTGAATAAATGTATTTGTTCAAAACTGTTCAACTGTTGTCTTTCTCTTTAAGTCAACTACTCACCATATTTTATGCACTGCAGTGCTAGCTTGCTGTAGCTTATGCTTTCAGTACTAGATTCATTATCTGATCCTTTGATTGGGTGGACAACATGTCAGTTTCTGCTGCAAGAGCTCTGATAGGTTGGAGGACATCCTCCGGAAGTTGTCATAATTACTGTGTAAATCTATGGAAGTAGGTGAGAACCATGAGCCTCCTAGGTTTTGTATTGAAGTCAATGTACCCAGAGGAGGACGGAATCTAGCTGTCCTCCGGCTACACCGTGGTGCTACCCTACAGAGTGCTGTCGAGGCTACTGTAGACCTTCATTGCAAAACAGTGTGCTTTAATACATTATTTGGTGGCATGTGAATATATTTCATATAGTTTAAAAGGATAACTTTTGTAATGTTTTACAATTTTTATTTTATGAAATTCCCCTTCCTCCCCTGAGGAGCCTCCACTGGTGTACGTGACCTTTGATGATCTGTGTAGATTTTCTGTTACTACTTACTACTACAGTGGTTCTAAACTTTTTTGATTTACCTTACCCCCAATGACATATTGCGCTGCCCATGATTCTTCCCAAGTTGTCACGTTCGTTGTGTAAAGGATCGGACCAAGGTGCAGCGTGGTATGCGTACATAGTCGTTTATTTTAACCAACACCGGCAAAATCCAACAGAACGTGAAGTTCAAGAGGCTAAACATCAACAAACCAAACAGAAACAAGATCCCACAACTAAGGTAGGCAACATGGCTGCCTAAGTATGATCCCCAATCAGAGACAACGACCGACAGCTGCCTCTGATTGGGAACCACACCAGGCCAACATAGAAATATATAAATTAGATTTCACACCCTGACCAACCCAACTAGAGATCTCAATGTCAGGGCGTGAGAGTACCCCCCCCCCCCCCCCCCCCGGGCGCAAAAACCTGACTCATTAGGGGAGGGTCCGGGTGGGCATCTAGCCTCGGTGGCGGCTCCGGCTCCGGCTCCGGCTTCGGACGTGACGAAGGCAGTAAACTCTTCTCCCATCCTGCCTCCCCTTTGCACGCCCGGTCCGGTCTGGACCCCGGTGCGATGCTCCCCCTCTCAGTCCTCCCCCAATGCACCAAGCCCTGTCTGGACCCTGGTGTGGGAGCCCTCGACCCTGGAGAGGGGCTGACGTCTGGTCCCGGCCCAGCAGTCCTCCCGCGATGCACCAAGTCCTGTCTGGACCCTGGTGTGGGAGACCCCGACCCTGGAGAGGGGTTGACGTCTGGCTCCGGCTCGGACCCCGGTGGAGCGGATGGCTCCGGCATGGGGGAAGAGTAGACGACCGGACCCGGACAGGGCACCGGTGAAGTGGACTGCCCCAGCTCTGGTATGGAGCAGATAACCGGAGCTGGACTAGGCACCGGTGGAGCGGACTGCTCTGGCACTGGAGTGAAGCAGCTGACCGGAACTGGACTAGGCACCGGTGGAGCGGACTGCTCTGGCACTGGAGTGGAGCAGCTGACCGGAGCTGGACTAGGCATCGGTGGAGCGGACTGCTCTGGCCACTGGAGTGGAGCAGCTGACCGTCGCTGGAGGTCAGGTGCGTGGCGCTGGAACGGGCCGTACCGGCCTGGGGACACACACCACTGGTTTGGTGCGAGGAGCAGGAACGGGCCGTACCGGACTGGATACACGCACCACTGGTTTGGTGCGAGGAGCAGGAACGGGCCGTACCGGACTGTATACACACACCACTGGTTTGGTGCGAGGAGCAGGAACGGGCCGTACCGGACTGGAAACACGCACCACTGGTTTGGTGCGAGGAGCAGGAACGGGCCGTACCGGACTGTATACACACACCACTGGTTTGGTGCGAGGAGCAGGAACTGGCCGTACCGGACTGGAAACACGCACCACTGGTTTGGTGCGAGGAGCAGGAACGGGCCGTACCGGACTGGATACACTCACCACTGGTTTGGTGCGAGGAGCAGGAACGGGCCGTACCGGGCTGGAGACACGCACCACTGGTTTGGTGCGAGGAGCAGGCACGGGCCGTACTGGATTGGAGACACAAACCACTGGTTTGGTGCGAGGAGCAGGCACGACCCGTCCTGGCTGAACGCTCACTTTAGCCCGGCAAGAGCGGGACGCGGGCACCAAGCGCACCGGGCTATGAATGCGCACTGGAGATACAGTGCATATCACAGCATAACAGGGTGCCTGAACGGTCCTACGCTCCTTAACGTGAATGCGGGGAGTTGGCTCTACTCTGAAACCTGGCTCCGCCAGCCTCTGCTCTAAGGACTGCGTTCTCTGCTGCTGTAGGGTTAACTCCTCTCTCAGCTCCTCCTGTTGCCTAGCCAGCTCCTCTCTCAGTACATCCACGGACTCCTTCTCCCTGTGGGCCTCCTGCAGCGCCTCCTTCTGAAGGGAGAGCTCCTGCTCCCTCAGAGTGCTGAGCTGCAGGTCTTTAGCTGCTTGGAGGGCCTCCATCTTCAGAGTGGCCTCCTCTCTAGCTCTCTCCTCCTTCACAGTCAGCCCTTTCAGGGCAAAAAAAAAATGTGTTAACCCAAAAAAATTATTGGGGCTGCCTCTCGGGCTTCCTTCGTGATCAGGACCTTTTGAGTCGCCGTTTTTTCTCCCTCGCTGCCTCCGTCTGCTCCCAAGGAAGGTGATCCATACCTGCCTGGATCTCTTCCCACGTCCATGATCCTTTTCCGTCTAATATCTCCTCCCATGTCCATGATGTCTGCTCCTCCTGTGGTTGGGATCTTCTGTCACGTTCGTTGTGTAAAGGATCGGACCAAGGTGCAGCGTGGTATGCGTACATAGTCATTTATTTTAATAAACATCGACAAAATAGCAAAATCCAACAGAACGTGAAGTTCAAGAGGCTAAACATCAACCAAGCCAAACAGAAACAAGATCCCACAACTAAGGTAGGCAACATGGCTGCCTAAGTATGATCCCCAATCAGAGACAATGACCGACAGCTGCCTCTGATTGGGAACCACACCCGGCCAACATAGAAATATATCAAATAGATTTCACACCCTGACCAACCCAACTAGAGATCTCAATGTCAGGGCGTGACACAAGTACCCCCTGTTGGATAGGCCAGGTATCCCTACGGGTATTAGTTCCCCAGGATGAGACCCACTGTCTTACATAAAGCCTTTCAATATTCACCTCGTCTCCTTAGCCTAAACCTTGGAACTCATTGCTTGCCACAGTGTGACAAAACTTTCTGGAAAAAATGCTCAAGAATAGGGTTATAATGGAAAACTTTAATTCCAGAAATAGTGATCGTAACTATTGGGAGATAAAAAATAAAAAACATATTGGTCACAATTATTTAAATGCTCTAAGCAGAAGTTTCCGTTTCGGTAACACTCTACTTGACACCCAGCGTGTCAAGTAACAGTCATAACCATGTCATAATATGTCAGAACAGCTGAGATAAATTGTCATAACCTGTTATAATATGGTCATAACACTGTCATGACACATATTTAGACCTGTTGTGACATATATTGTGTTATTTTATGGCTGGTTATGACACCTACATAAGAGTGTCAAAACCCACAAAACCTACCACACATGGCAAAACCTTCCGTTACACTATAGCCTCCATGTCAACAGTATGTTTATGTTATATACTATATACATTATAATTGACCATATTATTGTATTTGTAATTGCTCTGTTGCTGATGTTGCCGATAACTGGGATGAATGCAGGAGTAGATTTCAGGAGCAAGACACCCTCTTTTTGACTGATATAAGGGCATGTACGTGATAGGCCTATCTGGCTTATGTGATTATGATGGTCATAAGGCTTCTTGATAAAGTGTATTTTCTTAGTCCAAGTAAAGTGACACAGGATGGTCATAATGCTCAATTTCGAGTCTCATAGCAAAGAGTCTGAATACTTATGTAAATATGGTATTTCTGTTTTTTTATTTTTAATAAATTAGCAAAATGTTATAAAAACCTGTTTTTGCTTTGTTATTATGGGCTATTATGTGTAGAAAACTATTTAATCAATTTTAGAATAAGGCTGTAACGTAACAAAATGTGGAAAAAGTCAAGGGGTCTGAATACATTTTTACATTTTAGTCATTTAGCAGACGCTCTTATCCAGAGCGACTTACAGTTAGTGAGTGCATACATTTTTTTCCCGAATGCACTGTATGTCACTGCAAGTACGTCAAAATATATATACAGTCGCTAGTGAAAGTCTTGCACATTCTTCAAGTTTTGCTGCCTTAAAATTAAAACTAAAAAGTGATTCAATTAGATTTTTTTCCTATCCTTGCCAAATTTTCGAAGAGAGAGAGAGAGAACACATACACTAAAACAAAACTAATACATGAAACTTTTCTTGTTCTGCAGCTTTACTTATTATTTTTCTTGCTCTGTATTTTCTTGCTTGAGAAACTGCTATTTTCTAAGAAGCTCTTTTTGTTTCTTTTTGACCATTTCCAAAGTGAAAGAAAATTATAAAACATTTTCCAAATTGCAAAGAAATACAAAATGATGATGTATTGATTGCGTATGTCTTCACAGAGTTAATAATTGGTGGAAGCACCTTTGGCAGCCATTACAGCTATGAATAATTTTGAACTCTTAGGGAAGTATATATCCATTGTTTTTGTCAAAATGTCTCAAGCGCAGTAAAGTTGGTTGGGAATCACTGATGGGCAGCAATATTCAAACCCATTCAGGAACACTTCACACCTATTGGAAAGCCATTGTGTTGTGTTTTTGGCATTACAAGTTGTGTAATTGTCCCTTATAAAAATAAAACTATCTCAGGGACAGGTTTTCAGAAAACTGAGGGGGGTTTTCCTATTTACCTGGGCTTTACTCCTTCCATATTTATTTTCATCCTAAAAAAACTCCCGGTCCCTGCCGGTGACAAGCATAACCATAACATGATGCTGCCACCACAATACTTGAAAATATGAAGGGATCAACAAAATTGCATTCATGCCACATTACTGTCCTGTATGACAAAGTGAAAAGAAGGAAGCCTGTGTTAAAAAATCCACTCCAAATCATCCATTATGTTTGCAACAAGACATTAACTTTGTGGCCTAAATTAAATACTACAGGTTTGGGTCAAATCCAATACAACACAAGACAGAGTGAAACCCTCTGTATTTTCCAGTATTGTGGTGGCAGCATCATGTTATGTGTGTACGTGTCATTGGCAGGGACTGGGGAGTTTGTCAGGATCAAAATAAATATGAAAGGAGCAAAGCCCAGTTAAAGGAAATCCCCCCTCAGTCTTCTGAAAACCTAACCCTGGGATAGAGTTCTGTTTTTCAGACGGACAATTAAACAAATGTTTATGCCTAAGACCAGAATTGCTTACCAAGAGGTGTTGAGAGTGTTCCTGAGTGGTCTAAAATGTGAAAATCAAAGGTTTGAATATTGCTGTCGATCAATGATTCCTAACCAAATTTACTGATCTTGAGCAATTTGGACAAACCAATGGACATATGTTGCCATAAGAGTTGATAGAATGTATGATTTGGTTTTGGTCTCACCTCTGTCAAGTACATTAACACATGGTCATCTTTAGTATCAACACGATTCACTTGAAGTGAACTCCTCAGCTTGGAAGACAAGCCATACATGTTATTAATCTTGCATTGACAGCAAAGTTCAGTTTCAAAAAGGTTCACAGGTGAAAGAGGCAAGAGCTACTATATAATAATAATATAATAATAATAATAATAATATATAATAATTAAAAATAATAATAATTATTATTATTATAATTATAATAATAATATATAATAATAATTAAAAATAATAATAATAATAATAATAATTATTATTATTATTATAATAATAATAATATTATACTATACATGGAAAAAGGCCACAGGTAACACCATAAAAGTATGTTATGACAAAAACTCACCCTCCCCAAAGACTCTGGGTCTGGGGCAAACCCAGACAACATTTTCAAATCCACTATAATCATATTGGTGGTCAGCTCCTTTCCATGATATCTGTGAAAGCAAAGAGATGCCTGATATCAAAGTCTGATATGTGCTTGTAATAATCAAATGAATGAATTTATTTTACCAATAAAAAGACCAGGTTGCTTGATATGTGATATGTTTTCTTACTGTTACTGCTACATAGGTACAAACTAGAAATGATATAACTTATACATACAGTGCCCTCTGTAATTATTGGGACAGTGAAGCATTTTTTAAAATCAGAAAATGACTACGAGTTTAAAGTGCAGACTGTCAGCTTTAATTTGAGGGTATTTTCATCTATAAAGTTAGACGCAAAAATATCATACCCCCCAAAAATGCTAACCTCCCCTGTTATTGTAATGGTGAGAGGTTAGCATATCTTGGGAGTATGATATTTGTGCAACTGCAACTTTCTCACTCATCATTATTCACAATTCATTCAGGATGATCCATAATCATGGTAGCATCCACATTAATATAGAAGTGTTTAGAAACATATTATATTCTTATTTACAATAAAAGTGACTCCAAAATGACACAATACATTAGTTACCATTCATTTCTATTGGGCACAAAATAATCTGAAACAAACAGAAAATGCATCCAACGAAATTGTAGAGTGAATATGGGACCAAGTACTTAACTTTTTACTACTTTAATACACATATAAGTGAATTTGTCCTAATACCTTTGGTTCCCTAAAATAGGGGGACTATGTACAAAAAGTGCTGTAATTTCTAAATGGTTCACCTGATATGGATGTAAATACCCTGATTTAACCTGTAAATACCCTGATTTCAAATCCAGACTTTTGGAGTATAGAGCCAAAATAAGAAAAAATGCTTATTTGTCCCAATAATTACAGAGGGCACTGTAGGTATAATAACACCAATTAAATTCGGTCAAAAATATTCTGTAAGACATGCTCAAAAATAACACTGTATGTTATCAATGACCTGATTCAAAGAATGCTGTGCATGCAAATGTGTTATTCATTCTTACTGAGACTGGAGTTTCAGTGTGACTCTGGGTCTCAAAGAGTTGCTGTTGCAGTCGACCTCTGGCTTCACCTTGATGCTGAGCGTTGTGCTGTCAGTAGGAGTAGGGATGTTGTAGTGGAGCGCCATCTGGGAAAGAGGGAAGAAGAAGTCAGGGAAACAATGTGGTCTAAAAATCTACATTTTAAAAGATAGAAAAAAAGAAACATTTCATAAACTAGATATCAAGCCAGACGAAGCTTCTTAAATGTTTGAACTTCACAGTAATGTATAAATCAGATCTTGCAACATAGGATTGTGAGGAGTGTCTTCACTGACCTGCACTGAGGCACAAGCACTGCCCTTCACTTCCACGTTGTACTTTCCTTCTGTGTCCTGCACCGCCCTCTCCTGGTAGAGAAGCTTGTTGTTTTGGTTCACATTGAAGAGGTGCTGTCCGTACTGTCACTGTGCTGGTGCCCTCTCTACTGAACACCCTGGTGGAGTAGAGAGTGATGTGGAAAATAATCACTATACTTTATTAAAAATCAAAGTTCTTCCAGAGTTTTTGTAGAATCTAGATTTGACTTTATTACAATTCAACAAAGCCGTGCTGGTCTGCAGAGTAGCCTTTCTTCTCTCTCTCTGCTTCCCCTCTATATAGTCTCATTCACACACATCCTATCTTAAAATCCCTCCCTCTTCAGTTTCCCGCTCTCTATCGCTCCGCCCACTTCCTTTGTCTATGATGACAGCTAAATTCGACTGTCATTCAGTTTACAATTTAGTCATTTAGCAGACGCTCCTATCCAGAGCGACTTACAGTTAGTGCATAAATTTTTCATACTGGCCCTCCGTGGGAAACGAACCCACAACCCTGGTGTTGCAAGCGCCATGCTCTACCAACTGAGCTACAGGGGACTATATTGTTTAGAAACAATATTATTACAATCAATCACGCCCTTGTCATGCAAAAACACTCATGTTCAGTTTAAACTGTTCAACCCCGGCTCTCCCGGGCTTGACCTGAAGACTGATTGTTGGACATGACAGGTTCACACTTCATCTTTCAAACATACACAAACCCCACCCCATCATGCTGTAATCAATCAAGAAGATAGCCAAGGAGAGACAAAGGTTTAGCCTGCTCTCTGTTCAACCCTGGCACCGCTCTTTACACTTTGTTTGACGAGAGAGGCAAAAGGCCACAGTCTGGTTTCAGTCTCTGATAACGTAGGACAGCCATGGGTTTAGGTAAGAGCGAGCAATTCGACCCTAGGTCAGATTCCCACTTCACAGACACACAAACACAGTGAAATGACCCAATTAAGTTCTTACCTAGCAACAGAGAATTCTAACTATATGTTCGTGAATAAATCAGTTGTATCTCATCACTAAAAAATCTCCCTCAAGAGCTAGGGCCTGGAGGGCCACCACTGTGTCCTAAACACAAACACCAACAGACCACAGAAAAATCTGTTCAAAATTAAAGAGAATACCCCATTTTACAGAAAGTGTAGATTTTTATATTGGTCAGCTCCTAGAGTGACTATTTCCCATTTCTATTCATTATGATTTCTTGCCTCCATTTCAGTGGAAGTTAGTTTTGCCAGGCTTGACATGACAAGAAACACATACATGCCTGTGGTGAAGTCAAGGTAATAATGCCTCATTACTAGTGCACAGCACAGGGTGCCATTTCGGACCAGAGGTGTTTTGGAAGTATACCTGTGCGGAGGAGAAGCCTCCGTAGGCGTTCTGCTGCCTCACCAGCCACCTGACGATGTGGGAGACGTAGCCCAGGTCAGTGGTAGACAGAGGGGAGGCACTGAGGAAAGCCAGCAGAACGTAGGAGCTGATCTCCACTGCCAGGGAGGCTGAGGTCTCTGAGGAGGTCTGAGTCCAGTGCAGGAGACCCCCTGAGGGATGAGGAACACACACATACACAGAGAGAGAGAGAGAGAGAGAGAGAGAGAGAGAGAGAGAGGACTAGTTTATTCATCATTATACAGAATACAAAGTTATTCTCTGATCTCCCCAATTAATTTTGACAGACACCGGAGTTCTTTGAATTACTAATTTAATTGAGACTATCTAGAGTGCCAGACGTGCGGAGGGTTTGCACTTTTGTGATTACTCCATTGGCTCCATTGCCCAGGTAGGGTCAATCAAGGCAAGACAGCACAAACCTCTCTGGATTACAACCAAATTATGATAAGTGTACTATATTACGTATTGGATATCAAAGAAATACAACTTTTACATTATCGTGTAGTTTACCAATAAAATAGTCTGACGGTGATGTGGACATACTCGGTATACATATCCCGAAAGAAAGAAATTATCTCAATCCAATACATTTTAATAGAAAGGTAGCAAAAATAGATAAGATCTTGCTACCATGGAAAGGAAAATACCTGTCTATTTGTGGAAAAATCACCCTGATTAACTCTTTAGTCACATCCTAATTTACCTATTTGCTTATGGTCTTGCCTACACCTAGCGACCTGTTTTTTAAATTATATGAGCAAAAAACATTCCATTTTATTTGGAATGGCAAGCCAGACAAAATGAAAAACGGCTAATTATATAATGATTATGAATTCAGAGGGTAGAAATTATTAAATATTAAAGCATTAGACCTCTCACTAAAGGCGTCAGTCATACAAAAGTTATACTTACAGTTGAAGTCGGAAGTTTACATACATGTCACGATCGTCATACATAGAGGACCAAGGCGCAGCGTTGCAGGCAAACATACTCTTTAATAGAGACACGATCAAAACAACAAACGATACGTGACAGTTCACGGTCTAACATAAACAGACTTGAAACAAGATCCCACAAACGGGAAACAGACAGTTTAAATATGGCTCCCAATCAGAGACAACCAACGACAGCTGACACTCGTTGCCTCTGATTGGGAGCCACTCAGGCCAACATAGAAATACACATACTAAATAAACAAAAGAAATGCACACCCTGGCTCAACATACAAGTGTCCCCAGAGCCAGGGCATGACAGTACCCCCCCCTAAAGGCACGGACTCCGACCGCGCCCACCAAACACCACAGGGGAGGGACCGGGTGGGCACTCCGCTTCGGCGGCGGATCCGGCTCCGGGCCTGAACCCCGCTCCCTCTCCAACCCCCCAAAGTACCCCTGGTCCGGTCTGGCCCCGCTGGCCGGAGCTGGACTGCACACTGGTGGAGCGGATTGCTCTAGCTCTGGCGTGAAGCATCTGACCGGTGCCGGACCAGCCACCGGTGGAACAGGCACGGGCCGTGCCGGACTGACGACGCACACCACTGGCTTGGTGTGGGGAGCAGGAGCGGGCCGCGCCGGGCTGACGAAACGCACCACTGACTTGGTGCGGGGAGCAGGAACGGGCCGGACCGGGCTGACGAAGCGCACCACTGACTTGGTGCGGGGAGCAGGAAGGGCCGTGCCGGGCTGACGAAGCGCACCACTGACTTGGTGTGGGGAGCAGGAGCGGGCCGCGCCGGGCTGACGAAACGCACCACTGACTTGGTGCGGGGAGCAGGAGTGGGCTGGACCGGGCTGACGAAGCGCACCACTGACTTGGTGCGGGGAGCAGGAACGGGCCGCGCCGGGCTGACGAAACGCACCACTGACTTGGTGCGGGGAGCAGGAGCGGGCCGTGCCGGGCTGACGAAGCGCACCACTGAATTGGTGCGGGGAGCAGGAGCGGGCCGGACCGGGCTGACGAAGCGCACCACTGACTTGGTGCGGGGAGCAGGAACGGGCCGCGCCGGGCTGACGAAACGCACCACTGACTTGGTGCGGGGAGCAGGAGCGGGCCGTGCCGGGCTGACGAAGCGCACCACTGACTCGGTGCGCGTGGCAGGAACAGGCCGGACCGTACTGGGAACACACACCACTGGCCCTACGTGGGGATCAGGAACAGGCCGGACCGGACTGGCAACACACGCCAGTACCTCTCGCCGTGCCTCTACATCCTCCTTCCCCCTGGTGACCAGTGACTCCCGTAACCTGGCGGCCTCCTGCTGCCCCGTCGTCCACGGCGTTAGCCCCCCCCTAAAAATGTTATGGGCTTCACTCCTACCCGTGGCCAAGGCCTCCATCCCTCTTGCCAGACTTGCACTCATCTCCTCCCAAGTCCATCCTCTCTCCTCGTCACGCTGCTTGATCCAGTCGAGGTGGGATCTTCTGTCACGATCGTCATACATAGAGGACCAAGGCGCAGCGTTGCAGGCAAACATACTCTTTAATAGAGACACGATCAAAACAACAAACGATACGTGACAGTTCACGGTCTAACATAAACAGACTTGAAACAAGATCCCACAAACGGGAAACAGACAGTTTAAATATGGCTCCCAATCAGAGACAACCAACGACAGCTGACACTCGTTGCCTCTGATTGGGAGCCACTCAGGCCAACATAGAAATACACATACTAAATAAACAAAAGAAATGCACACCCTGGCTCAACATACAAGTGTCCCCAGAGCCAGGGCATGACAGTACCCCCCCCTAAAGGCACGGACTCCGACCGCGCCCACCAAACACCACAGGGGAGGGACCGGGTGGGCACTCCGCTTCGGCGGCGGATCCGGCTCCGGGCCTGAACCCCGCTCCCTCTCCAACCCCCCAAAGTACCCCTGGTCCGGTCTGGCCCCGCTGGCCGGAGCTGGACTGCACACTGGTGGAGCGGATTGCTCTAGCTCTGGCGTGAAGCATCTGACCGGTGCCGGACCAGCCACCGGTGGAACAGGCACGGGCCGTGCCGGACTGACGACGCACACCACTGGCTTGGTGTGGGGAGCAGGAGCGGGCCGCGCCGGGCTGACGAAACGCACCACTGACTTGGTGCGGGGAGCAGGAACGGGCCGGACCGGGCTGACGAAGCGCACCACTGACTTGGTGCGGGGAGCAGGAAGGGCCGTGCCGGGCTGACGAAGCGCACCACTGACTTGGTGTGGGGAGCAGGAGCGGGCCGCGCCGGGCTGACGAAACGCACCACTGACTTGGTGCGGGGAGCAGGAGTGGGCTGGACCGGGCTGACGAAGCGCACCACTGACTTGGTGCGGGGAGCAGGAACGGGCCGCGCCGGGCTGACGAAACGCACCACTGACTTGGTGCGGGGAGCAGGAGCGGGCCGTGCCGGGCTGACGAAGCGCACCACTGAATTGGTGCGGGGAGCAGGAGCGGGCCGGACCGGGCTGACGAAGCGCACCACTGACTTGGTGCGGGGAGCAGGAACGGGCCGCGCCGGGCTGACGAAACGCACCACTGACTTGGTGCGGGGAGCAGGAGCGGGCCGTGCCGGGCTGACGAAGCGCACCACTGACTCGGTGCGCGTGGCAGGAACAGGCCGGACCGTACTGGGAACACACACCACTGGCCCTACGTGGGGATCAGGAACAGGCCGGACCGGACTGGCAACACACGCCAGTACCTCTCGCCGTGCCTCTACATCCTCCTTCCCCCTGGTGACCAGTGACTCCCGTAACCTGGCGGCCTCCTGCTGCCCCGTCGTCCACGGCGTTAGCCCCCCCCTAAAAATGTTATGGGCTTCACTCCTACCCGTGGCCAAGGCCTCCATCCCTCTTGCCAGACTTGCACTCATCTCCTCCCAAGTCCATCCTCTCTCCTCGTCACGCTGCTTGATCCAGTCGAGGTGGGATCTTCTGTCACGATCGTCATACATAGAGGACCAAGGCGCAGCGTTGCAGGCAAACATACTCTTTAATAGAGACACGATCAAAACAACAAACGATACGTGACAGTTCACGGTCTAACATAAACAGACTTGAAACAAGATCCCACAAACGGGAAACAGACAGTTTAAATATGGCTCCCAATCAGAGACAACCAACGACAGCTGACACTCGTTGCCTCTGATTGGGAGCCACTCAGGCCAACATAGAAATACACATACTAAATAAACAAAAGAAATGCACACCCTGGCTCAACATACAAGTGTCCCCAGAGCCAGGGCGTGACAATACACTTGGGTTGGAGTCATTAAAACTCGTTTTTCAACCACTCCACAAATTCCAACAATTGTTTACATACATATTATTTAACTTATAATTCACTGTATCACAACTCCTGTGGGTCAGAAGTTTACATACACTAAGTTGACTGTGCCTTTAAACAGCTTGGAAAATTCCAGAACATGATGTCATGGCTTTAGAAGCTTCTGATAGGCGAATTGACACCATTTGAGTCAATTGGAGGTGTACCTGTGGATTTATTTCAAGGCCTACCTTCAAACTCAGTGCCTCTTTGCTTGACATCATGGGAAAATCAAAAGAAATCAGCCAAGACCTCAGAAAACAAATTGTAGACCTCCACAAGTCTGGTTCATCCTTGGGAGCAATTTCCAAACACCTGAAGGTACCACGTTCATCTGTACAAACAATAGTACGCAAGTATAAACAGCATGGGACCACGCAGCCGTCATACCGTTCAGGAAGGAGACACGTTCTGTCTCCTGGAGATGAACGTACTTTGGTGCGAAAAGTGCAAATCAATCCCAGAACAACAGCAAAGGACCTTGTGAAGATGCTGAAGGAAACAGGTACAAAAGTATCTATATCCACAGTAAAACGAGTCCTATATCGACATAACCTGAAAGTCCGATCAGCAAGGAAGAAGCCACTGCTCCAAAACCACCATTAAAAAGCCAGTCTACGGTTTGCAACTGCACATGGGGACAAAGATTGTACTTTTTGGAGAAATGTCCTCTGGTCTGATGAAACAAAAATAGAACTGTTTGGCCATAATGACCATCGTTATGTTTGGAGGAAAAAGGGGGGGCTTGCAAGCTGAAGAACACCATCCCAACCGTGAAACACGGGGTGGCAGCATCATGCTGTGGGGGTGCTCTGCTGCAGGAGGGACTGGTGCACTTCACAAAATAGATGGCATCATGAGGAAGGAAAATTATGTGGATATATTGAAGCAACATCTCAAGACATCAGTCAGGAAGTTAAAGCTTGGTCGCAAATGGGTCTTCCAAATGGACAATGACCCCAAGCATACTTCCAAAGTTGTGGTAAAATGGCTTAAGGACAACAAAGTCAAGGTATTGGAGTGGCCATCACAAAGCCCTGACCTCAATCCTATAGAAAATGTGTGGGCAGAACTGAAAAAGCGTGTGCGAGTAAGGAGGCCTACAAACCTGACTCAGTTACACCAGCTCTGTCAGGAGGAATGGGCCAAAATTCACCCAACTTATTGTGGGAAGCTTGTGGAAGGCTACCCAAAATGTTTGACCCAAGTCAAACAATTTAAAGGCAATGCTAACAAATACTAATTGAGTGTATGTAAACTTCTGACCCACTTGTGATGAAAGAAATTAGAGCTGAAATAAATCATTCTCTCTACTATTATTCTGACATTTCACATTCTTAAAATGAAGTGGTGATCCTAACTGACCTAAGACAGGGAATTTTTACTAGGATTAAATGTCAGGAATTGTGAAAAACTGAGTTTAAATGTATTTGGCTAAGGTGTATGTAAACTTCTGACTTCAACTGGCCTTTTTTTCCCCATTTATTCAGATTACAACCTCTCACTTTCAGTTATTTGAAAACGAAATAATCTCCAAAATATCGCTATTTTTAAAACAAGCCATAGAAAGTTGGTTGCAATTTCAGTATAATCCACCAGAAAAGACAGAACAAATAATACAACAAATATTGTGGTTAAACTCAAATATAGTAATTGATTTAAAAAAAAACATGATTTAAAAAAAGGTATCATCTTTGTAAATGATATCATAAATAGGACTGGTGGAGTTATGTCACACATGCAGCTAACACAAATATATGGAAATGTCTGCTCTACCCAAAATTACAACCAACAAATTGCAGCATTACCGCAAAAATGGAAGAGGCAAGGAACTTGTTTGTCGGCCCTGCATTAAAGACTAAAATTGGTTAAAGAAAATTGTGATGAATAGAAAAGTATACCAGTTTCATTTAAGGACCCAATAATTGACAGATGTGCCATATAGATTGCAAAATAGTTAATAACAACTAGGTAACTCCTGTAAAATATACTGCGTCCGTAAAATGTATATAGGTTCAGACCTTTTGTGGAACAGCACAGTTAGAAATATATGGCAAATAGAAATCAAACTGGATGGACATCAGAAAGACAGGACTAAAAACAAACAAAATATAACTTTTGTAAAAAAGATTGTGTCCGTAAAATGTATATAGTATGTATAATCTGGAAGTAGAAGCCTAAGTGTTGTTGTTCATTAGTTTACTCCAATTAGGGGAGGGGTGGTAGGGTTAGTGGAAAATAATATTTAAAAAATATATGTGTATATACACTACCAGCCAAAAACTTGGACACACCTCCTCATTCAAGGGTTTGTCTTTATTTTTACTATTTTTTACATTGTAGAATAATAGTGAAGACATCAAAACTATGAAATAACACATATGGAATCATGTAGAAACCAAAAAAGTGTTAAACAAATCAAAATATATGTTATATTTGAGATTCTTCAAATAGCCACCCTTTGCCTTGATGACAGCTTTGCACATTATTGGCATTCTATCAACTAGCTTCAAGAGGTAGTCACCTGGAATGGATTTCAATTAACAGATGTGCCTTCTTAAAAGTTAATTTGTGGAATTTATTTCCTTCTTAATGCATTTGAGCCAATCAGTTGTGTTGTGACAAGGTGGGTGTGGGGCAAATGAGCAAAAAGAAATGACAGTCCATCATTACTTTAAGACATGGTCAGTCAATACGGAACATTTCAAGAACTTTGAAAGTTTCTTCAAGTGCAGTCGCAAAAACCATCAAGCGCTATGATGAAACTGGCTCTCATGAGGACCACCACAAGAATGGAAGACCCAGATTTACCTCTGCTGCAGAGGATAAGTTCATTAGAGTTACCTGCCTCAGAAATTGCAGCCCATATAAATGCTTCAAAGATTTCAAGTAACAGACACATCTCAACATCAACTGTTCAGAGGAGACTGTGTGAATCATGTCTTCATGATCAAATTGCAGCAAAGAAACCACTACTAAACGACACCAATAAGAAGAAGAGACTTGCTTGGGCCAAGAAATACGAGCAATGGACATTAGAATGGTAGAAATGTGTCCTTTGGTCTGGAGTCCAAATTTGAGATTTTTGGTTCCAACCGCTGTCTCTTTGTGAAACGCGGTGTGGGTGAACGGATGATCTCCGCATGTGTATTTCCCACCATAAAGCATGGAGGAGGAGGTGTTATGGTGTGGGGGTGCTTTGCTGGTGACACTGTCTGTGATTTATTTAGAATTCAAGGCACACTTAACCAGCATGGCTACCACAGCATTCTGCAGCGATACGCCCTCCCACCTGGTTTGGGCTTAGTGGGACTATCATTTGTTTTTCAACAGGACAATGACCCAACACACCTCCATGCTGTGTATGGTCAATTTTACCAAGAAGGAGAGTGATGGAGTGCTGCATCAGATGACCTGGCCTCCACAATCCCCCGACCCCAACCCAATTGAGATGGTTTTGGATGAGTCGGACGGCAGAGTGAAGGAAAAGCAGCCAACAAGTACTCCGCATATGTGGGAACTCCTTCAAGACTGTTGGAAAAACATTCCAGGTGAAGCTGGTTGATAGAATGCCAAGAGTGTGCAATGCTTTCATCAAGGCAAAGGGTGGCTATTTGAAGAATCTCAAATATAAAATATATTTTGATTTGTTTAACACTTTTTTGTTTATTACATGATTCCATGTGTTATTTCATAGTTTTGATGTCTTCACTATTATTCTACAAAGTAATAAATATTTAAAAAATAAAGTAAAACCCTTGAATGAGTAGGTGTGTCCAAACTTTTGACTGGTAGTGTAAATCAAGTATGCCCAGTTTATCATTTATCGACTGTAACAGATTGGTTTCCACCCTTACCATTCCGGATGGAGAAAAGGATCCATTTTCTGTGTCCGTCGAGGACTGTCGTTTTTTTGGGGGGATTGGTTCTCCATGTTTACTCTCCGTCATGTTTGGGTGTTGATTGTTTTGGTGATATTGGTCAATAAATGTCACTAGCCTTATAATTTGTTTTGTGTTGTTATCCATATTGAAGGGTATTACCCACGAGTATGTGGAGTTAAGTGCTAATATTTAGTCAAACGTACAGATATTGAATATTACGTGTTTATCTTGACGTGATCTGCACAGCTGTATTCATTCCGCCATCTTTAAGCCACACCTGATCTTGTCTTATCTTACCGTTGTCACTGTTGACTGTATTTCAGGGCTGTCTTCGATGTTCACGTCGTTCTAGCTTCAGCAATGCAATATGTACAGTATATGGCAATATAAGAGCCCAGAAATGTGAGAATCACTGTTGTAGGCTGGGCAGGGCACAAATGAAGAGAGCAGAAGGAAAAATAAGAGGAGTTGGGAGGGGGGAGGGGGTTTAAAGAGCTACTGTCCAATCAAGCGGGCTTGTGTTGCAGCTTCTCTGAGCAAAAAACAGGATGTATTTTATTGACATCTAAAGTGGAGTGTGATTGAATACTCTTTCTTGATATCAGATCAGCATGTACACTTGTTAACCCATAACAAGGACGTTTTTAATTTCCCATTGTTAAGTCATGAGGAGTCTTGCTACTCTTCAAAAGTACTGTTTTTCACAGCATACTCATATGTTCATAATTCTCATTATATGTTTTGATATATTTGTTAATATATTTAGTGAGCTGTGTTGTCAACAACAGGGCTCTATAGTATCTGTTTGTGTTATCTCGATTGTTCTGTTACTCTTTCTCTAAATGGATTTGTGAGATGTTTTCGATTACATCTTTCCATGCTCAATTAGCTCAATAAATTATTAGGAGATATTCATAATAGAGATTATAGCCACGACTCATTATGGGAATGATCAGGACAGGACGCATCCCCTTGTAAGATATTTGTTGATGGGATTTAGAGTGAGTGGATTTCCTGGATCCCATTCCCTGATGAGAAATAAAAGAGAACCACACCTTGATTATTACTACAGGGGCCCATGATGATTACAGATGGAGGAAGAAAAAAGCTGAGAACCAAAAGCTTTGAGCAAAATTGAGAAATAACATTTACACACCTTTGTACAGTTGGCAACACCGATTAACAGCACATTGCAGCTCTCTGGAACTTAACAAAAACAATTTGTAGATCTTTTATGTTTACTGGACTCCCAATTACATATAGCTCATAAGTCTTCCCAAGTACCCCCTGTTGGATAGGCCAGGTACATCCATGGGTACTAGTTCCCCAGGAAGAGACTTACTGTCTTACATAAAGCCTTTCAATATTCCCCTTGTCTCCTGAGCCTAAACCTTTGAACTCATTGCTTGCCATAGTGTGACATCAAAACCTACACGAAAAAATGCTCAAGAATAGATTTTTAATGAAAAACTTTAATTCCAGTAAGTTACATCCTTTACTTGAGATCTTGAAAGATGCCTCAAGGGTTGCATGTGTGACCTCTGTTAATGTCATTTTCTTCTTACATCTGCAGAGCGGCAAATACAATGAATAGGGCCATGTAAATAATTCTGTAATAACAAATTGGCCAGCATTTAGGTAAAATGAATAAAGGAATATTGACCCAGTTAACTAAATGATGTATATCACATATAGTATATGGGTCAGGCCAGCTATATAAAATTACCAATAATTCCAGATAGTTCACCAGCTTGTAACCCCTACTTGCAAGGGAAGACATATTCTGTCTCTGCCTGGTCACCTGAATAAAACCAAAAATACAGGTAAGTCTCAGTAAATGAACACAAGTTAACTAAATGTTACTAAAAAGCAGAGGGGAAATTACATCTTGGGGAAGGTTAGATATAAACTTACTTGGCTGGTAGTAGTCATAGATCTTGACCACCGCAGGCTTTAGATTCTGTACTGGGAGCTCCTGTATGATGTCCAGGGTGTGGTTGAAAGGTTGGAATAGTGACGGTAACTGTTGGGAGAAAAAAAAAGCATTTTGGTTACAAGTATTTAAACCCTCCAAGCAGAAGTGTAATTTCAGCTTTGCTGACATTGAAGGACATTCCACACAAATTAATTCCATTACATTGAGTGTTATGTGCACTGTTTCAAACTGATGGATGGTTTGGTCTCACCTCTCTCAAGTACATTAACACATGGTCATCTTTAGTATCGACACGATCCACTAGAAGTGAACCTCTCAGCTGTGAAGACAAGCCATTCACTGATCATTCATATTGCATCGACAATGTTGTAACTTTAATGGGTTACAGAGTTAATGTTTACTGTTAATTTATTGAGCTGTATCTAAATATATTTTTATTTTACAGTTATTTACATATTGTATGTACAATAGTAATTGTATTAGAATTCACGTGATGGAGATTGAATGAACTACAGTATGTACATATTTCTGTTGTATTGGTTAGTATTGGATTACGCTATTGACTGCAAATAACAGAATGCCTTGCGACAGGAAGTAACAAAAATGGGAACGCGCCAGTTATGTACAAGTGACAAGTGATTATCCTAGCAACTTTCTTTTATTGTTTTTTAGAATCTAACGTGGCAAAATGTAACGTGAACCAGTATTATTACTAAAAATAAGCTTTCATCTTACAACCGACGTACCAAGTCATTACTTTGAAGATAGTTATTCTATAGACAAAAAAGGTCAGTATCAGAAAGGTTCACAGATGAGAGGCAAGAGCTACATGGAGAAAGGTCACAGGTAACACCATAAACGTATGTTATTTAAAAAACTCACCCTCCCCAAAGACTCTGGGTCTGGGGCAAAACCAGACAGCATTTTCAAATCCACTATAATCATATTGGTGGTCAGCTCCTTTCCATGATATCTGTGAAAGCAAAGAGATGCCTGTGATATCAAAGTTTGATTTTGATAAACAATAACCAAACTAATTTGATTATTTTAACCATAAAAAGACCAGGTTGCCTGATATGTTTTCAAACTGTTACTGATCCAAGCCTAGGTAGAAACCAGTAGAGGCTGCTGAGGGGAGGACGGCTCATAATAATGGCTGGAATGGAATTGCATCAAACAGCTGGAAACCATGTGTTTGATGTATTTGATACAATTCCACCTATTCCGCTCCAGCCATTACCACGAGCCCGTTCTCGCCAATTAAGGTGCCACCAACCTTTCCAATAGGAAACCAAGTAATTTGGGTCAAGTCCATTCTGGAAGACATGCTCCATAATAACACTTTGGAGTGTTATTGATAAATCTATTCAAAGAATGCTTTTGTGAATGCAAATGGCCATTCATTCTTACTGAGATTGAAGTTTTAGCGTGACTCTGGGTCTCAAAGAGTTGCTGTTGCAGTCGACCTCTGGCTTCACCTTGATGCTGAGCGTTGTGCTGTCAGTAGGAGTAGGGATGTTGTAGTGGAGCGCCACCTGGGAAAGAAAAATAGAAAAAGTCAGGAGAGGCTTCTTCAATCAACAGTCTGGGCTCTGGATATCTGTATGATGGTTACTTCAATTCTTCAATTGTAACCATTGAGTCTTGAATAATATAACAATGGTTCTTGAGGAGTTACATTTCCCCAGCCCCATCCCTCAGCTCACAGGAGGTTGGTGGCACCTTAATTGGGGAGGACAGGCTCGTGGTAATGGCTGGAGCGGAATTAGTGGAATGGTAGCAAATACATCAAACACATGGTGTCCATGTGTTTGATGCTATTCCATTTGCTCTGTTCCACCCATTATTATGTGCCGTCCTCCCCTCAGCAGCCTCCACTGCCTCAGTTGTATACCAAATCAAGTGGCACAGGGCTGCTGTTTTGCAGAAAAAACATTCCCAGACTGTAGCTTTAGTGATAGATTAAACCGTATTTTGGCAACATAGGATTGGGAGGAGAGATGTGTATTCACTGACCTGCACTGAGGCACAAGCACTGCCCTTCACTTCCACACTGTACTTCCCTTCTGTGTCCTGCATCGCCCTCTCCTGGTAGAGAAGCTTGTTGTTTTGGTTAACTTCGAAAAGGTGCTGTCCCCCACTGGGAGACTGTACTGTCACTGTGCTGGTGCCCTCTCTACTGAACACCCTGGCGGAGTAGAGAGCTAGGGCCTGGAGGGCCACCACTGTGTCCTAAACACCAATAGAACACAGACAAATCTGTTCAAAAATAATGAAACTATCACATTTTACAGAAAGGGTCGATTTTTACATTGGTCAGTTCATAGAGTGACTATTTCCCATTTCCATCCATTATGATTTCTAGGCTCCATTTCAGTGGAAGTTAGACTCATCAGGCTTGACATGACAAGAAGCACACACATGCCTGTGATCTGGTAAAAGTCAAGGTAATAATGCCTCATTACTAGTGCACAGCACAGGGTGCCATTTCGGACCAGAGGTGTTTTGGAAGTATACCTGTGTGGAGGAGAAGCCTCCGTAGGCGTTCTGCTGCCTCACCAGCCACCTGATGATGCGGGAGGCGTAGCCCAGGTCAGTGGTAGACAGAGGGGAGGCACTGAGGGAAGCCAGCAGAACGTAGGAGCTGATCTCCACTGCCAGGGAGGCTGAGGTCTCTGAGGAGGTCTGAGTCCAGTGCAGGAGACCCCCTGAGGGACGAGGAGCGCGCGCGCACACACACACAGACACAAACACACACAAACACACAGAGAGAGAAAATAGGGCTAGCTTATTCATCACTATACAGGATACACAGTTCTTCTCTGACCCCCACAATGAATTATTTGACAAAAACTGAGTTCAAATTGTATTTGTGTTCTATAAAATGCTTTGGGTGTTTGATTGAGCATATTTGGAGAGCCAGGCGGGTGGAGGGTTTGCACTATTGGGATTACTCCATTGACTAACTCTATTAAGTCATGATAGCACAAACAGATCTTGGACCAGGATATGTCTCACCCTCTTGTAATGCGATCGTGTCCAGGTGCTGCAGAAGCTGTGCCCGGGTCTCCATGTTCCCTGGCAGGGTAAAGGTGTAGGCCATTAGAGCAGTAGTGTAGGTGTTGGACAAATCACTGGTGGAGTTCCTCAGGCAAGACAAGCTGCCATACACAACAGGATCCTGGAGCACAGAATAACAGAGCAACACGTTAAGAGACATGTTTTTGTTTTTTTTACCTTTATTTAACCAGGCAAGACAGTTGAGAACAAGTTCTCATTTACAACTGCGACCTGGCCAAGATAAAGCAAAGCAGTGCGATAAAAACAACAACACAGAGTTACATATGGGGTAAAACAAAACATAAAGTCAAAAATACAACAGAAAATATATATACAGTGTGTGCAAATGTAGCAAGTTATGGAGGTAAGGCAATAAATAGGCCATAGTGCAAAATAATTACAATTAGTATTAACACTGGAATGATAGATGTGCAAGAGATGATGTGCAAATAGAGATACTGGGGTGCAAATGAGCAAAATAAATAACAATATGGGGATGAGGTAGTTGGGTGGGCTAATTTCAGATGGGCTGTGTACAGGTGCAGTGATCGGTAAGGTGCTCTGACAACTGATGCTTAAAGTTAGTGAGGGAGATAAGAGTCTCCAGCTTCAGAGATTTTTGCAATTTGTTCCAGTCATTGGCAGCAGAGAACTGGAATGAATGGCGGCCAAAGGAGGTGTTGGCTTTGGGGATGACCAGTGAGATATACCTGCTGGAGCTCATACTATGGGTGGGTGTTGCTATGGTGACCAATGAGCTAAGATAAGGCGGGGATTTGCCTAGCAGTGATTTATAGATGGCCTGGAGCCAGTGGGTTTGGCGACGAATATGTAGTGAGGACCAGCCAACAAGAGCGTACAGGTCACAGTGGTGGGTAGTATATGGGGCTTTGGAGACAAAATGGATGGCACTGTGATAGACTACATCCAATTTGCTGAGTAGAGTGTTGGAGGCTATTTTGTAAATGACATCGCCGAAGTCAAGGATCGGTAGGATAGTCAGTTTTACGAGGGCATGTTTGGCAGCATGAGTGAAGGAGGTTTCTTTGCAAAATAGGAAACCGATTCTAGATTTAACTTTGGATTGGAGATTCTTAATGTGAGTCTGAAAGGAGAGTTTACAGTCTAACCAGACACCTAGGTATTTGTAGTTGTCCACATACTCTAGGTCAGACCCGTCGAGAGTAGTGATTCTAGTCGGGTGGGCGGGTGCCAGCAGCGTTCGATTGAAGAGCATGCATTTAGTTTTACTAGTGTTTAAGAGCAGTTGGAGGCTACTGAAGGAGTGTTGTATGGCATTGAAGCTCTTTTGGAGGTTTGTTAACACAGTGTCCAATGAAGGGCCAGATGTATACAAAATGGTGTCGTCTGCGTAGAGGTGGATCTGAGAGTCACCAGCAGCAAGAGCGACATCATTGATATACACAGAGAAAAGAGTCGGCCCAAGAATTGAACCCTGTGGCACCCCCATAGAGACTGTCATAGGTCCAGACAACAGGCCCTCCGATTTGACACATTGAACTCTATCTGAGAAGTAATTGGTGAACCAGGCTGTCACGACCGTCTGGGTAAGGAGTAGACCAAGGCGCAGCGTGTGAAACAAACATGACTTTAATTAGTTAAAGTTAAATATACAAAACAAGAAACGACTCGTGACGTCCAACGATAACACTGACCGAACACGGAACAAAAACCCACAAACCCAAAGTGAAACACAGACAGTTAAATATGGCTCCCAATCAGAGACAACCAGCAAACAGCTGACACTCGTTGCCTCTGATTGGGAGTCACACAGACCAACCTAGAAATAAACACAACAGAACTACCAACATAGAAACAGAAAACATAGAATGAACACACCCTGGCTCAACATAATGAGTCCCAGAGCCAGGGTGTGACAGTACCCCCCCCTAAAGGCGCGGACTGCGACCGCGCCTCAACTAAACAAACCAGGGGAGGGCTGGGCGGGCATACCTCCTCGGCGGTGGTTCTGGCTCCGGCCTTGACCACCACCCTTTAATACACCCCCCAATGCGCCCCTGGTCCAGTCTGGCCCCGCCGGCTGGAGCAGGACTGGACTTAACAGGAGCGGTCCTTTCCAGGCTGTCGACTCGCACCCCTGGCTTGGTGCGTGGAGGAGGAACGGGCCTTACCAGGCTGACGACGCGCACCCCTGGCTTGGTGCGTGGAGGAGGAATGGGCCTTACCAGGCTGACGACTCGCACCCCTGGCTTGGTGCGTGGAGGAGGAATGGGCCTTACCAGGCTGACTTCTCGCACCCCTGGCTTAGTGCGAGTGGCAGGAACAGGCCGGACCGGGCTGGCGACGCGCACCGTAGGTTTGGTGCGAGTGGCAGGAACAGGCCGGGTCGGGCTGGCGACGCGCACCGTAGGTTTGGTGCGAGTGGCAGGAACAGGCCGGACCGGGCTGGCGACGCGCACCGTAGGTTTGGTGCGAGTGGCAGGAACAGGCCAGGTCGGGCTGGCGACGCGCACCGTAGGTTTGGTGCGAGTGGCAGGAACAGGCCGGGTCGGGCTGGCGACGCGCACCGTAGGCTTGGTGCGTGGAGCAGGGACAGGCCGGGCTGGGCTGTCGACGCACACCGTAGGCTTGGTGCGTGGAGCAGGGACAGGCCGGGCAGGGCTGTCGACGCACACCGTAGGCTTGGTGCGTGGAGCAGGGACAGGCCGGACTGGGCTGGCGACGCACACCGTAGGCTTGGTGCGTGGAGCAGGGACAGGCCGGACTGGGCTGGCGACGCACACCGTAGGCTTGGTGCGTGGAGCAGGGACAGGCCGGACTGGGCTGGCGACGCACACCGTAGGCTTGGTGCGTGGAGCAGGAACAGGCCGGACTGGGCTGGCGACGCACACCGTAGGCTTGGTGCGTGGAGCAGGGACAGGCCGGACTGGGCTGGCGACGCACACCGTAGGCTTGGTGCGTGGAGCAGGGACAGGCCGGACTGGGCTGACGACGCACACCGTAGGCTTGGTGCGTGGAGCAGTGACAGGCCGGACTGGGCTGGCGACGCACACCGTAGGCTTGGTGCGTGGAGCAGGGACAGGCCGGACCGGGCTGGCGACGCACACCGTAGGCTTGGTGCGTGGAGCAGGGACAGGCCGAACCGGGCTGTGGAGACGGATAGGAGGCCTGGAGTGAAGAGCGGCCACCACCCGTCCTGGCTGAATGCCTACCCTCACACACTCTGTGTGAGGCATCCGCACAGGACGTACAGGGCGGTGTACCCCTGGCCTGGTGGCCTTCTGGATCCGCCCCCTTTTCTCCTCCGTCAGCCCCGTCGTCCATGCCGTGTGCCCCCCCCTAAAAAATTTCTGGGGTTGCCTCACGACCGTCCGACGACGACCCTGATCACGCCGTAGCTCCTCTCTACGGCGCCTCTCCACTGTCTCACTCCATGGCCGGCGATCCATCCCGGCCAGGATTTCCCCCCAAGTCCAGGACCCTTTACCGTCCAATATCTCATCCCATGTCCAGGCTGCCTGCTCCTGGACACGCTGCTCCTCTTTCGCCAGGGCCTTTCCCGGCGCTTCCTCCCATGTCCACCCCAAGGGCTGCCCCTGGACACGCTGCTTGGTCGTTGCATGGTGGGTTTTTCTGTCACGATCGTCTAATGAGGGAGACCAAGGCGCAGCGTGTGAAACAAACATGACTTTAATTAGTTAAAGTTAAATATACAAAACAAGAAACGACTCGTGACGTCCAACGATAACACTGACCGAACACGGAACAAAAACCCACAAACCCAAAGTGAAACACAGACAGTTAAATATGGCTCCCAATCAGAGACAACCAGCAAACAGCTGACACTCGTTGCCTCTGATTGGGAGTCACACAGACCAACCTAGAAATAAACACAACAGAACTACCAACATAGAAACAGAAAACATAGAATGAACACACCCTGGCTCAACATAATGAGTCCCAGAGCCAGGGTGTGACACAGGCGAGGCAGTCATTTGAGAAATTGGCCAGGTCGATGAAGACGGCTGCACAGTACTGTCTATTATCGATCGCGGTTATAATATCATTTAGGACCTTGAGCATGGCTGAAGTGCACCCATGACCAGCTCGGAAACCGGATTGCATAGCGGAGAAGGTACGGTGGGATTCGAAATGGTCGGTGATCTGTTTGTTAACTTGGCTTTCAAAAACTTTCGAAAGGCAGGGCAGGATGGATATAGGTCTGTAACAGTTTGGATCTAGAGTGTCACCCCCTTTGAAGAGGGGGATGACCGCGGCAGCTTTCCAATCTCTGGGGATCAAAGACGTTACGAAAGAGAGGTTGAACAGGCTAGTAATAGGGGTTGCGACAATTTCGGCGGCTAGTTTTAGAAAGAAAGGGTCCAGATTGTCTAGCCCAGATGATTTGTAGGGGTCCAGATTTTGCAGCTCTTTCAGAACATCAGCTGTGTGAATTTGTGTGAAGGAGAAGCGGGGGAGCATGGGCAAGTTGCAGCGGAGGGTGTAGAGCTGGTGGCCGGGGTAGTGGTAGCCAGGTGGAAAGCATGGCCAGCCGTAGCAAAATGCTTGTTGAAATTCTCGATTATCGGTGGTGATAGTGTTTCCTAGCCTCAGTGCAGTGGGCAACTGGGAGGAAGTGCTCTTATTCTCCATGGACTTTACAGTGTCCCAAAACTTTTTGGAGTTAGTGCTACAGGATGCAAATTTCTGTTTGAAAAAGTTAGCCTTTGCTTTCCTAACTGCTTGTGTATATTGGTTCCTAACTTCCCTGAAAGTTGCATATCGCGGGGGCTATTTGATGCTAATGCATTACGCCACAGGATGTTTTTGTGCTGGTCAAGGGCAGTCAAGTCTGAGGAGAACCAGGGGCTATATCTGTTCTTAGTTCTGTATTTTTTGAATGGGGCATGTTTATTTAAGATCGAGAGGAAATTACTTTTAAAGAACAACCAGGCATCCTCTACTGACGGAATGAGATCTATATCCATCCAGGATACCTGGGCCAGGTCAATTAGGAAGGCCTGCTCGCTGAAGTGTTTTAGGGAGCGTTTGACCATGATGAGGGGTGGTCGTTTGACCGCAGACCCGTTACGGACGCAGGCAATAAGGCAGTGATCGCTGAGATCCTGGTTGAAGACAGCGGAGGTGTATTTAGAGGGTAAGCTAGTCAGGGTGATATCTATGAGGGTACCCATGTTTACGGATTTAGGGTTGTACCTGGTAGGTTTGTTGATAATTTGTGTGAGATTGAGGGCATCTAGTTTGGATTGTAGGATGGCCGGGGTGTTAAGCATATCCCAATTTAGGTCACCAAGCAGTACGAACTCTGAGGATAAATGGGGGGCAATCAATTCACATATGGTGTCCAGGGCACAGCTGGGGGCTGAGGGGGGTCTGTAGCAAGCGGCAACAGTGAGAGACCTATTTCTGGAAAGGTGGATTTTTAGAAGTAGAACCTCAAACTGTTTGGGCACAGACCTGGATAGTATGATAGAGCTCTGCAGGCTCTCTACAGTAGATTGCAACTCCACCCCCTTTGGCAGTTCTATCTAGACAGAAAATGTTATAGTTGGGGATGGACATTTCAGAATTATTGGTGGCCTTCCTAAGCCAGGATTCAGACACTGCTAGAACATCAAAGGTTGGCGGAGTGTGCTAACGCAGTGAATAACTCAAACTTAGGAAGGAGGCTTCTGATATTTACGTGCAGAAAACCAAGGCTTTTACGGTTACAGAAGTCAACAAATGATAGCTCCTGGTGAGTAGGAGTGATACTTGGGGCTGAAGGGCCTGGGTTAACCTCTACATCACCAGAAGAACAGAGGAGGAGTAGAATAAGGATACGACTAAAGGCTTTAAGAACTGGTCTTCTAGTGCGTTGGGTACAGAGAATAAAGGGGGCAGATTTCCGGGCGTTGTAGAAAAGATTCAGGGCATTATGTACAGAAAAGGATTTGGAAGGATATGAGTACAGTTGAGGTAAACCTAAGCGTTGCGTAACAATGAAAGAGATAGCATCACTGGAGGCACCGATTGAGCCGGTCTCGGCGTGTATGGGGGGTGGAACAAAGGAACTATTTGAGGCAGTTTGAGAGGGATTTGGGGTTCTACAGTGAAATTGTATAATAAGAACTAACCCAAACAGCAATAGGCAAGGCATATTGACATGGGAGAGAGGCATAAAGCAATCACAGGTGTTATTAGAGAGAGCTAAGACAACAACTGGTAATGGCGATACATTTTGGGCTGAGACTGAGGCTAAACAGAATTAACAGGACAGGGTACCGTGTAAAGGAACAGTCCAGCAGGCATCAGCTGTGCAGCTGAGTGATCATAAGGTCCAGTGAACAGCAATATGTGAGTCCGAGAGCAGTTCAAATTGGTGCTTCAGCACAGCGAGCAGGAAGCACAGTTGTAGTTTGCGTGTGCTAGCGGGCCGGGGCTAGCAGATGGATCTTCGTGGTCGACATCGTAACAGGAAGCCTGTTGAAACCACATCAGACGATTTCGTCGGCAAACCAGTCGTGTTGGATCGGCGGGGATCAGTGTCAACACTAGGAGGTCCCATCCGGTTGACAGAGAGGTAGATAGCCGGGAGATGGGCCTGGCTCGAGGCTAGCTCAAGGCTAACTGGTGCTTGCTAAGGGGCAATGGTAATTAGCCAACAACAGGTTGCAGCTAGCTGGTTTCGATGATCCACCGCTAGGGTCCAGTGATTCCGGCAGAAAGTCCGATATGCTCTGGGTCGATAGCACGCTGTGCAGACTGGCCGACGAATTGTCCAGGCTAGAGCTAGAGCTGGCTGGTGGGTAGTGCAGGCCACGGACGATGGTGAAGACGCTAGCGGTGGCTAATAGCATGTAGCCATTCGGTTGCAGCTAGACTAGTTTGAGCTTAAGGTTCTTGATAAAAGATATAAAGAAATAATAGAATCCTTTCCACGTTGGGTGAGGCGGGTTGCAGGAAAGTATATTTAGTTAAAGAATGAAAAGTAAAATTGAGAGATATATACAAAATAGACAAAAAACGGGCTATTTACACTAGGACACAGAAAAAAACACGTCCGCACTGCTACGCCATCTTGGAAAGATACTTGCATGACAATACAAACAGATCTGGGACTAGGCTACAGACATTCATGCTGAAGCACTTCTAGTTTTTCAGTTTACAGTAGTAACTAAGCCTACTCAGTTTTAACAGCACAATACCATTTAGATCTGCTTATGGTAACATATTCTTATACTTATTGCATAGGCTACTTTGAGAGAAAAACATTATTTAACTGTGAATTTTAAATACACAATACACAACTCATTACATTGTAGATGACAGTTGATGTAAGAGGTACACAACAGTCTTCATATAGGAGGCTAATTCAGTTGCCTGTAATGGACATTGTTGTAGTGAGAAACAATGGTTATGTGGAGATGCTACTTACCGACTGTCACGATCGTCTGGGTAAGGAGTAGTAGACCAAGGCGCAGCGTGTGAAATAAACATGACTTTATTTAATTAAAGCACGAAAACCAAAACAAAACACGATTCATGAAGTCCACGGTTAAACATACCGTCACGGAACAAAAACCCACAAACACAAGGTGAAGACACACAGTTTAAATATGGCTCCCAATCAGAGATAACGAGCCGACAGCTGACACTCGTTACCTCCGATTGGGAGTCACTCAATACAAACATAGACATCGACAACCTAGACACCCAACATAGAACATGAACACATAGAATGCACACACCCTGGCTCAACATAATGAGTCCCAGAGCCAGGGTGTGACAGTACCCCCCCCTAAAGGCGCGGACTGCGACCGCGCCTCAAAAACCCCAAACAGGGGAGGGCTGGGCGGGCATACCTCCTCGGTGGCGGTTCTGGCTCCGGCCTTGACCACCACCCTCCGATACACCCCCCATAGTACCCCTGGTCCTGTCTAGCCCCGCTGGCCGGAGCCGGACTGACGACACGCGCCCCTGGCTTGGTGCGTGGAACAGGAATGGACCGGAATGGGCTGGCGACGCGCACCACAGACTTGGTGCGGAGAGCAGGAACGAGCCGGACAGGGCTGACGACGCACCCCGTAGGCTTGGTGCGTGGAGGAGGAACGGGCCTTACCAGGCTGACGACTCGCACCCCGGGCTTTGTGCGTGGAGGAGGAACGGGCCTTACCAGGCTGACGACTCGCACCCCTGGCTTTGTGCGTGGAGGAGGAACGGGCCTTACCAGGCTGACTTCTCGCACCCCTGGCTTTGTGCGTGGAGGAGGAACGGGCCTTACCAGGCTGACTTCTCGCACCCCTGGCTTTGTGCGTGGAGGAGGAACGGGCCTTACCAGGCTGACTTCTCGCACCCCTGGCTTAGTGCGAGTGGCAGGAACAGGCCGGACCGGGCTGGCGACGCGCACCGTAGGTTTGGTGCGAGTGGCAGGAACAGGCCGGGTCGGGCTGGCGACGCGCACCGTAGACTTGGTGCGGGTGGCAGGAACAGGCCGGACCGGGCTGGCGACGCGCACCGTAGGTTTGGTGCGAGTGGCAGGAACAGGCCGGACCGGGCTGGCGACGCGCACCGTAGGTTTGGTGCGAGTGGCAGGAACAGGCCGGGTCGGGCTGGCGACGCGCACCGTAGACTTGGTGCGGGTGGCAGGAACAGGCCGGGTCGGGCTGGCGACGCGCACCGTAGACTTGGTGCGGGTGGCAGGAACAGGCCGGACCGGGCTGGCGACGCGCACCGTAGACTTGGTGCGGGTGGCAGGAACAGGCCGGACCGGGCTGGCGACGCGCACCGTAGGTTTGGTGCGGGTGGCAGGAACAGGCCGGGTCGGGCTGGCGACGCACACCGTAGGTCTAGTGCGTGGAGCAGGAACAGGCCGGGCTGGGCTGGCGACGCACACCGTAGGTCTGGTACGTGGAGCAGGAACAGGCCGGACAGGGCTGTCGACGCACACCTTAGGCTTTGTGCGTGGAGCAGGAACAGGCCGGGCTGGGCTGGCGACGCACACCGTGGACTTGGTGCGTGGAGTAGGAACAGGCCGGTCCATACTGGGAACACACACCACTGGCCTTAACCGGGGATCAGGAACGGGCCGGACCGGACTGGTAACACACCTCAGTCTCTCACGCCGTGCCTCCACTACTTCCCTCCCTCTACTCGCCAATGGCTCCCGTAATCCGGTTGCCTTCTCTCCACGTCTCCCTGTGGCAGCCTCCTGCTGCCCAGCCGCCCAAGCCATGTGCCCCCCCCAAAAAACTTTTTGGGGTTGCCTCTCGTCCTTCCGACGATGGCCCTGCTGACGCCGTTGCTCCTCTCTCGCCAGGGCCTTGATCCTCCCCCAAGGTCCCTTGCCCCCGAGCATGTCCTCCCAGGACCACGATTTGCCCACCTGGGCCATCGCCAGCCTCTCGATCTCCTTACCCGGCGCTTCCTCCCATGTCCAGTCTCCTTGCTCCTGGACACGCTGCTTGGTCCTTTTTTGGTGGGTTTTTTCTGTCACGATCGTCTGGGTAAGGAGTAGTAGACCAAGGCGCAGCGTGTGAAATAAACATGACTTTATTTAATTAAAGCACGAAAACCAAAACAAAACACGATTCATGAAGTCCACGGTTAAACATACCGTCACGGAACAAAAACCCACAAACACAAGGTGAAGACACACAGTTTAAATATGGCTCCCAATCAGAGATAACGAGCCGACAGCTGACACTCGTTACCTCCGATTGGGAGTCACTCAATACAAACATAGACATCGACAACCTAGACACCCAACATAGAACATGAACACATAGAATGCACACACCCTGGCTCAACATAATGAGTCCCAGAGCCAGGGTGTGACACCGACACTGACATGTTGAGCTCCAGCATTGAAGCAGTGATGTAGGCCGTCAGTGTGACTTCATCTGTCACCCCACCCTACAAAACAATGTCAAAATACTAAAACGTGTATAAACTGTATTTAGCCTGATACAATTCTGTTGAAATCATCATTCACTATTTTATGGCTGGTCTGACGAGACATACAACTACATCTTCTAATCAGTTTATTATCAATATAAATACCTTCATTCTGTTATTAAAGAGTTTCCCCAATCTGATGAAACAGCCATGTTTGCCTTGTCGACGTTCTAACCAAGTCTTGGCTTGCTCAATTTTTGCCGGGTCAATATAGATGAAAGACTGTGCTTTGCCAAAGGATCTCAAGACAAAAGCAGTCAGCCTGAGGAAAGAGAACTTGATTTGAATGTCCCGTCATAATACCCACATAAGGTTGTCATAAACATGACTTAGAGCTTGACATTACATGCAATGACAGCTTATTTTAACTTATGTCACATCCATGGTCTCTGTCAGAGACAATGCCATTTGATTGGTCAATACTTAATTGAAACAGACACAGTTATAATGTGTTTACCAGTAGGTGAAAAACACAATACTCACCAAGTGTTGCCCGAGCCTTGTCCAAATGTGCTGTATGCACCATCAAAATGCTTGTAGTTCAGCTGCCTTTGGTAACCTGTCGGCGTGTTTTTAGAGTGAACAACAAAGAGACCATGTGTTTTTTATAGTCACTGACCGTGTGCCCCAAATGGCACCCTATTCCCTATAAAGTACACAACTTTTGCCAGGAAAAAATTAGTGCGCTATTTAGGGAATAGGCAGGGTTGGGTAGATTACTTTCTAAAGGTAATCCGTTACAGTTACTAGTTGCCTGTCCAAAACTGTAATCAGTTACTCCCCAACCCTTGGGGTGCCATTTGGGATGCAGCCTCAATATTCTCTGATCAAATGATTTCAGTGGGGAAACATCTGGAAGTCCCTACATGTGTTGGGTCAGTGATGCTCTGTTGATAAGACACTGTGATGTCATCTATGCTGGAGCGCTATAATTTACATGATAGCAGGGTCGTAGTCATTAGGGCACACTGTGGTGAAACTTTTTTTTTAATTATTCAATGGAAAACAAACAAAGGGGCTCTTATTGGACAAATCCAGCCCTGTTTTCTTCCGTTTGGTGTCTAATCAATACGATCCATATTTTGTGGGACTCTCTTACCACTAGTGAGGAACTTGGTAGCCTTGTCTCGAATTGCTGGAGTGAGCTGCTCTGTGTTCCTCAGGTACTCCAGGATGTAGATATTGGGGGCTAGGAGGGCCGTATTCTGCTCTCCACACCCATATGGCATCTGCAACAGTCCATCCAGGTTCTTGAGGGCCCGACCCAGGATGTCCCCTACAGAGAAACATGGGACTTCCGTAAGACTGTCCTCTATAGCAAACAGCAGCGTTATCACTGGAGAAGGGTTGCTTTTCCCACCACTATGCCTATCTAAATTCACTACGCCTCTCTAAACAATACAATGGTTTATTTTACCCAGGACTGAGAGGGACATTCGATCAGATCCATCCACCACATTCTTGGGGAGTTGCAGTTCCACATCCTCTGTCAGAGCTTCTCCTATGGACACAGATGATAAGATGAATGGAGATGATCAGTTCAACCAAAGTGATGTCATGACTCTCCTGGCTGAGGATCCAAAGGCCTCAGATCAGCTAACAATGGAACATTATTTCTATCATCCGAATGTTAAGAATGGTCAGTGGGGTCCTAAAGAACAATGATGTCATATTGTTTATTATTTTGTGATGTCATTAAGGATGGTATCAATAAATAACTGTAACTCGGAAAATTTACACATTCTATCTATCAAGTTTACACCCAAATGTTGTATAAAATATATGATTAAAGATGAGAGTATTTTGGTGAAGATAGGAATGTGATTTTAGTCTTCTAATGCGATAATTGTTTTTCATATAAACTTTTGCCCAGTCAGTAACCACGCCCCAAGGGAGCACAGACATTGTGTTGGCGTGATGGAACACCCCCTTTTGACCCAAGGATAAAAAGCCTTGGTAACAAAATGTACATTTAGATCAGAAAGCGTGGATCTGTGGCTCTCATCAACACCTTCCCCATAGGAGTGATTGGTTTCTACAGAGAGACGACAAACAAAGACAGACACGTAAATACATTCATTAATTTTTCTCAGAATGTGCGGTGGTTAGGGTGCTAAGTATTCGGATTAATGTGGAGCGTAGTTTCTAAATGTTATACGATAAGTTTGACTCTCTTTGTCCCTCTCTCCCGCCTTCTTTATCTACCCCCCCTTTCCTTTGATAACCAAGCAGTCATGCTGTTGTTTGTCCGCTAGGGACCTTTTCTCATGTATTAAGTATGTATGTACTCTGTGTTATTATTTAGTTAGCTAGTAAATAAATAATTAAGCAAATTTGTGTATTGCTGACTCATAAGTAAGGTTGGGGTTCTTGCGGATCCAAGGATTATGCGACGTTCAGAATGAGACTGATATGAGGTAATGATTAATAAGTGACTGTTATCGATATAAAACATATGTATATTTTAGAGTTACATTCGGGAGATGGTAACTCTATTAACAACTTCTTCCGTGGTGCCCCAAATCCTAATGAGTTAATTGTTACATGATTAATTTAATCGAGTGACAATTAAACATAGTTAGTTGATTCAATAAATAACAGTCATCACATTAATACAATTCAGTTCACTACATTGAACATTCAAAGTTCATGCATTACTGACCAGTTGGACATAGCAACCAGTTGTAGGTGTCGGTCTTCTCTGTTCCCTCCGCCTGAGAGGAGAGGAGATTATTTTCAGTCAAAGGCAGTTACACTAGATGGTATCTGTACAGCAGTAAGTTTCACCACAGCAGTAGACTACATACCTTCACCAGCAGGCTATGTGTGACTGTGTCGATGCGTCCTCTCTCTGGTACGTTCACAATTTCATTGTCACATGCAGCGTGGGACTGGACATCCTCTGCACTAACGGACACGTTCAAATCCCCTACACACACATTGACAGACAGAGTGCAGCACAGGTTACACAACATCCAATACGGTGACTGAGAGTACACAACTCAGGTTGACATCCATTCTGCTGTTTGAACGGTTGAATGAAGACTGATGACTTACCCAGGACAGATGGTGCCATTGTCCAACTGAAGGTCTTTTGTCCATTGGCACACAAGCATGATGAGTACTGGACATCATTCAAGGGTGTGAGAGTGTAGTCTAAGGAGTGAGCCGGAGTCACAGAAACCTGCCAAATAGGAACAATTTAAACAAAACATGGAAAACCCAAGAATGATACCCTGGATCTACATTTAAAAAAAAATAAACACTGACTAGATAAACTGCAACAAAACAAAACACAAGATTTTAAACAACTTAAGAAACAACTCAAGAAACGATCATGATGCAGTACCGTACCATGATGCACTTGGACAGGTAGTTGACTGACTAGATAAACTGTAGTTGAACACAGTGGCCTTCAGCTCAAAGTGCTCTCCACGGATGATGGAGTAGGGCAGGGTGAACTCTAGGAAGAAGGGCTGGAAGACAGTGATCTCCACCGGAGGAGCCAGACCGAAGCCACCAGGGGCCAGGCAGAATGCCTCTGTCTCCCAGGTGGTGATGGTGTCTGGGACTGTAAGGGGCATGTATGCTGTTCCAGATTCCCTGTACAGAGGTCAGAGTTCAAACAGAAAGCCACTAAGTGAAAATAGGAAAATTGAGCCACACTTGTCTCTAGAAAACCATACACAAAATTCATAATTTGACCAAATATTTTGGAAGAGGTCATCATTTCATGGAGCCTGTAAAGGAAGAACCCACATGGAAAAAGTGGTAAGCAAGTTAGGTAAAAAAAAAAGATTTTCACCAAGTCAAATTAATTTATTGTGTTAGAGGTTTCATGATCCTTGTATCTAAACCAAAGTAGATAATTCAAATTGTTCTATGCATCATTTGGGGTCTCTATAAACTTCAATTTGAGGTCCTAAACCTAGCATGAACGTGTATCGTTGTACCTGTGTGGGCTAATATAGTCCAAATATTTGCCTTGGGGTAAGTTAAGCCAATGGTTAAGCCAATAGAGAGCAATAGTAATGGTGTATTTATGTAGGCACTAACTCCTCAATGGTTCGTTGGACAAAGCCTATGGGAAAATGAATGGAGTTTTTGTAGGGTTTTTGGATAAACAAAAATAAGGTCTGTGCTAAAAACAGGGATTATGTAATCTGATTACAAGAATGAACATTGTAAGAATGCTACATTCTTAAAAACAGCTGATTACATTCAGGATTACTTAATCTAATATCAATAGGAACATTTGATAAAACTCTGTCATCATTGCTGTCATTTAGCACGCCATCAAGATTTCTAACATGCTCTCAGAGATGTTATTGTTCTGCTGATCACCCATCAAGGATGGATGGCTTCTGTTGAAGGTAAGGCTTCCAAAACATTTACACCTGGCCCACTGGTCAATCAGACAGTCCTCTGGACTGCAGAGTTCCTGCTTGCTGCTTTGAAGCAGTGCAGTTTCGGGAAAAACACAGTATTGAAAGCAACCACTATTGTTGCTGTTCAAGAGATAAGGGTCACAGATTTCTGGTCTGTATTGTATCAATTATTGAACAAAAAGCAATATTAAATAGGTGGGTGCATAGGCCATTCAAAGTGGGTGCATAGGCCTATACATTACACTTACTGTTAGATATCAATAAGACGGCTAACTATCAGTTATAGCCTATATTTAGTTAGCGATCTAGCTAACCACTTCCTCAGGTGGTGAATTAGCCCCAAATGAATTAGCCTATGTGATATTAGTGCCAAAAAATATGTAGACAAATGAATATCTATTGAACAAAAACATCAGAAAATTCTGGAAAAATATTTTTATAGTAAAATAATAACAATTGCCTAATTGTCAAACCCCACATACATGACAATCACTGGTTCTTGAATCATAACATTTTAGTAGTCTAGTACACTTGTTAATTAAATACTTTGAATTACTTTATAAGACGCTGAGGCTACACATTTTTTATATTGTGTGACCCCACTGTAAATGTGGTGCAACCAAATCATTAGCTGGTGCCACCAACTGAACATTTTAGTATGGAGCCATGTGACTATGCTCTTACACATAGAATAGATAGCACACTAGTCCCCAATTTGGAAATACTCATGTTTCTAAATGAAAAAATGCTGAATTAGATTAATGTTTTTAAATGTTTTAAAATGTCTGGTGTTAGAAGTGACAGTAATCCAAAAGTAATAAAATGCAATCGGATTACATTAATCATTTTGAGTAATCCATTACATTCCTGATTACTTTATTTTTCATGTAACTGTAATCAGTAACGGATTACATTTTTCAAGTAATCCGCCCAACCCTGCCCAGGCTTAATGCAAGGCATTATCGCTGGGATATGACGTACAGTGCCTTGCAAAAGTATTCATCCCCCTTGGCGTTTTTCCTATTTTGTTGCATTACAACCTGTAATTTAAATTGATTTTTATTTGGATTTCATGTAATGGACATACACAAAATAGACCAAATTGGTGAAGTGAAATGAAAAAAATTACTTGTTTCAAAAAATTCCACCTTGGCAATAACAAATGGAAGAGTAGCTCAACCGAGCTACTCGCTCTCACAAATACAATCACTCACAAAGACAAGGGGATCAGAGGGAACACTTATACACATACTAATTAGGGGAATGAGCACCAGGTGTGTGTGATTGACAAGACAAGACATGACAAGTGGATTGATGAGAATGGGATCGGCAGTAGCTAGTAAGCCAGTGACGACGAACGCCGAAACCTGCCCGAACAAGGAGGGGAGGCAGCCTCGGCGGAAGTCGTGACAGTACCCCCTCCTTGACGCGCGGCTCCAGCAGTGCGCCGACCCCGGCCTCGGGGACGGCCAGGAGGACGCGGAGCAGGGCGAGTCGGATGGTGACGGTGGAAATCCCTCAACAGGGAGGGTTCGAGGATGTCCCTCCTTGGGACCCAACACCGTTCCTCCGGACCGTACCCCTCCCACTTTACAAGATATTGAAGGCCCCCCACCCGATGCCTCGAATCCAGTATGGAATGGACCGATTACGCCGGGGCCCCCTCGATGTCCAGAGGAGGTGGAGGAACCTCCCGTACCTCAGACTCCTGGAGCGGACCAGCTACAACTGGCCTGAAGAGGGACACATGAAACGAGGGGTTAATACGGTAATCAGGGGGGAGTAACAACCTGTATGTAACCTCGTTTATCCTCCTCAGGACTTTAAACGGCCCCACAAACCGCGGGCTCAGCTTCCAGCAGGGCAGACAGAGGGGTATATTCCGGGTCGAGAGCCAGACCTGATCCCCCGGGGCCTCCCTGCGGTGGCGGTCAGCGTTCGCCTTCTGACGATGCACGGCGCGCTGGAGGCGAATGTGGGAAGCGTCCCAAGTCTCCTCCGCGCACCGAAACCAGTCATCCACCGCAGGAGCATCGGTCTGGCTCTGGTGCCACGGTGCCAGGAGCGGTTGGTAACCCAAAACACATTGGAAGGGTGTTAGGTTAGTGGAGGAGTGGCGGAGAGAGTTCTGAGCGTATTCTGCCCATGGCAGGAACACGACCACTCCCCCGGTCGGTCCTGATAGTAGGTCCGCAGGTACCTACCCACATCTTGATTCACCCTTTCCACCGGCCCATTACTCTCGGGGTGAAATCCAGAGGTCAGGCTGAGTGAGACCCCCAGACGTTCCATGAACGCCTTACAGATTCTAGACGTGAACTGGGGACCTCGGTCGGATACTATATCCTCTGGTACCCCGTAGTGCCAGAAGACGTGAGTAAACAGAGCCTCCGTAAACAGAGCCTCCGCAGTTTGTAGGGCCGTGGGAAGACAGGGCAGACGAAGGAGGTGGCAGGACTTCGAAAAGAGATCCACAACAACCAGGATAGTGGTGTTACCTTGGGAGAGGGGAAGATCAGTAAGAAAATCAATACTAAGTTGAGACCATGGTCGTTGTGGAACTGGTAAAGGTTGTAGCTTACCCGCTGGGAGGTGCCTAGGTGCCTTACTCTGGTTGCACAATGAGCAGGAGGAAACATACACCCTCACGTCCTTAGCCAAGGAAGGCCACCAGTACTTCTCGGTCAGGCAGCGCATTGTACGACCGATACCTGGATGACCAGAGGAGGGTGCCGTGTGTGCCCAGTAGATCATACGATCACGGATAAGCGCAGGCACGTACTGCAGCCCAGCTGGACACTGCAGTTGAGATGGATCTGTGCGTAATGCCTGCACTATATATGCGTCCATCGCCCATACTACCAGCGCCACAATGCATGAGGCCGGGAGTATGGGGGTGTTGTCTCTGGGCCTCTCCTCTGTGTCATACAGCCGAGACAGTGCGTCTGCCTTCACGTTCTTCGTACCCGGAATTTATGAGAGTGTGAAATCAAACCCGAGTGCTGGGATAAGACAGCGCCTATCCCTACCTCGGACGCATCCACCTCCACTACGAACGGTAGTGATGAATCGGGGTGAGCCAGTACCGGGGCTGAGGTGAACAGACCACGCAATCTACTGAAGGCCAAATCAGCCTCAGCAGACCAGCGGAGCCGGGACGGCCCACCCTTCAACAAGGAGTTAATGGGAGCTGCAACCTTGCCAAAGCCCCGAATAAACCTCCGATAGTAGTTGGCAAAGCCAAGGAAGCGCTGCACCTCCTTCACCGTGGTTGGAGTCGGCCAATTACACACGGCTGAAATGCGATCTCCCTCCATCTCCACACCTGTGGTAGTAATGCGGTATCCGAGGAAGGAGATTGACTGCTGGAAAAACTCACACTTCTCTTAGGGCATCACCAGGTATTCATAATGCCTCGAGGTTGTGCTGAATGCTGTTTTCCACTCATCCCCTTCCCGAATACGCACCAGGTTGTAGGCACTCCTGAGGTCTAATTTCGTGAAAAAACGGGCCCCATGCATTGACTCAATCACTGAAGGAATGAGGGGAAGAGGATAACTAAATCGTACCGTCACCTTATTCAGTGGTCGATAATCAATGCACGGGCGTAAACCGCCATCTTTCTTCTTCGCAAAGAAGAAACTCGAGGAAGCAGGTGAAGTGGAGGGACGTTTATACCCCTGGCGCAGGGACTCGGTGACGTATGTTTCCATAGCCTCCGTTTCAGCCTGCGACAGGGGATACACATGATTCCTGGGAGGTACAACATCTACCCGAAGGTTTATCGTGCAATCCCCCTCCTGATGAGGTGGTAATTTAGTCAATTGCGTCTTGAAAAACGCAAGCGCCAGATCATGGTATTCGGGGGGAATGCACACGGTGGGGGTACCGTCTGGACTTTCCACCGTGGTCGCACCAACGGAAACACCTAGATACCTACCCGGACACTCACCACCCCGTAAGAACCCTCTGCGGCCATGAAAAATTGGGGTTGTGAAGGGCTAACCACGCAATACCTAAGACTACAGGGTAAGCAGGAGACTCAATAATCAAAAAAGTGATATGCTCAACATGCGTCTCCTGTGTAATCATGGTGACTGGTACAGTAACCTCCTTAACCAACCCGGACCCTAATGGTCGACTATCAAGTGCTCTGATGGGGAGTGGAATGGATAGGGGAACCAATGAAATGCCTTGATGGCGTGCAAATGCCCTGTCCATAAAGTTCCCAGCTGCGCCTGAATCGACTAGCGCCTTACACTGGGAAACTACCAGGTGATCGGGAAAGGAGATAGATAAGGTACAGTGCGCCGCAAAGGGCCCTGAACAAGTTTGGGTGTTCGTTACCTGGGGTGATGCGTGAGTACCCTGCCTACCGCCTCCAGACCCAAAGGAACGTTTACTGCGACGTGAGGTGGATTGTCCCTTCGTGCCACCAGAGTGGCACTGTCGCTGTCCTCCTGCGCTCTCTCGACCGGCGGCTCCCCCCAGCTCCATCTGCTCGGGGTCAGAGACGTCCGGAGTGGGAACGGGCAGATCCCTACCAGGACGTCCTCTGGCTGCTAGCAGATTGTCCAGCCGGATGGCCATGTCCACCAGTTGGGAGAACGATAGCATGGCATCACGGCAGGCTAGCTCCCGTCGGACGTCCTCCCTTAGGTGGCACTGTAAATGGCCGATCAGGGCCCGCTCGTTCCACCAGGACCCCGCCGCCAGCGTCCGGAACTCCAGCGCGTAGTCCTGTGTGGTCCTTGTCCCCGCCTCAGGCGGGTGATTGAAAACGGTCCGAAAGAGGCGAGCAGACTCCCTGTAGTCCTCCAATGCGGCAGCTCCCTCGTTCCACACCGCGTTGGCCCACTCCAGGGCTCTCCCACAAAGGCAGGAAACGAGGACAGATACCTTCTCCCACTCCAGTGGCGCCGGCCTGATGCTGGAGAAATATATCTCTAGTTGGAGCAGAAATCCCTTACATCGCACTGCTATCCCATCAAACGCCGGTGGCCGGGATATCTGGATACCTCCAGGGGCTGGGGTGTTGGTGGCTGGATCCGGTTGACCAGCTGGTCTCGATAGATCGGGTCCTCTCTTCTCCAGGCGTTGTACTACCTGAAGAACCCAATCCATCGCTTCCCCCAAGCTGGCCAGCATCGAGGAATGCTCCTGGACCCTTGCCACAACTCCAGACATGCGGTCTTCTCCTGCTGACTCCATATCAGATCAGGTGAGTGATTCTGTGACGAGGTGTGAATGAAGGAGTCAGGCGCAGGAGGTAAAACACCGAAGTACAGAGTTTATTCCGTTTATATAAATAAAACGAACCCAGCGTCAAAACGAAACTATCACAAGGGAAATATTCCACCTTGGCAATAACAAATGGAAGAGTAGCTCAACCGAGCTACTCGCTCTCACAAATACAATCACTCACAAAGACAAGGGGAACAGAGGGAGCACTTTTACACATACTAATTAGGGGAATGAGCACCAGGTGTGTGTGATTGACAAGACAAGACATGACAAGTGGAGTGATGAGAATAGGATCGGCAGTAGCTAGTAAGCCGGTGACGACGAACGCCAAAACCTGTCCGAACAAGGAGTGGAGGCAGCCTCGGCGGAAGTCGTGACAGGTGCGTGCATATGCATTCACCCCCTTTGCTATGAAGCCCCTAAATAAGATCTGGTGCAACCAATTACCTTCAGAAGTCACATAATTAGTTAAATAAAGTCCACCTGTGTGCAATCTAAGTGTCACATGATCTGTCACATGATCTCAGTATATATACACCTGTTCTGAAAGGCCCCAGAGTCTGCAACACCACTAAGCAAGTGGCACCACCAAGCAAGCGGCACCATGAAGACCAAGGTGCTCTCCAAACAGGTCAGGGACAAAGTTGTGGAGAAGTACAGATCAGGGTTGGGTTGTAAAAAACTATCAGAAACGTTGAGTATCTCACGGAGCACCATTAAATCCATTATTAGAAAATTGAAAGAATATGGCACCACAACAAACCTGCCAAGAGAGGGCCGCCCACCAAAACTCACGGACCAGGCAAGGAGGGCATTAATCAGAGAGGCAACAAAGAGACCAAAGATAACCCTGAAGGAGCTGCAAAGCTGCACAGTGGAGATTGGAGTATCTGTCCATAGGACCACTTTAAGCCATACACTACACAGAGCTGGGCTTTACGGAAGAGTGGCCAGAAAAAAGCCATTGCTTAAAGAAAAAAACGCATGTGGGAGACTCCCCAGACATATGGAAGAAGGTACTCTGGTCAGATGAGACAAGAATTGAGCTTTTTAGCCATCAAGGAAAAAGCTATGTCTGGCGCAAACCCAACACCTCTCATCACCCCGAGAACACCATCCCCACAGTGAAACATGGTGGTGGCAGCATCATGCTGTGGGGATGTTTTTCATCGGCAGGGACTGGGAAACTGGTCAGAATTGAAGGAATGATGGAGGCGCTAAATACAGGGACATTCTTGAGGGAAACCTGTTTCAGTCTTCCAGAGATTTGAGACTGGGACAGAGGTTCACCTTCCAGCAGGACAATGACCCTAAGCATACTGCTAAAGCAACACTTGAGTGGTTTAACGGGAAACATTTAAATGTCTTGGAATGGCCTAGTCAAAGCCCAGACCTCAATCCAGGGTGAATAGTTACGCACGCTCAAGTTTTCAGTTTTTTTGTCTTATTTCTTGTTTGTCTCACCCCAAAAAATATTTTGCATCTTCAAAGTGGTAGGCATGTTGTGTAAATCAAAGGATACAAACCCCCCCAAAATCAATTTTGATTCCAGGTTGTAAGGCAACAAAAAATGAAAAATGCCAATGGGGGTGAATACTTTCGAAAGCCACTGTAACAACAGGTCAGGCTTATGTTAAAAGTGTTTAAAAAAAGTTTAAAGCATTTGTTAGGTGTTAAGCCTGTGTTAAATTCTGCTTAAAACGATTAAAAGACAAAAAAGTGATTGTGATTGTGTTGAATTGTGTTTGGGAAATAGAGATAGACATGAACCAGGTTTCCATTCAACCTTTTTGCGCGCGTAAAGTATGTTTGATAAAAAATGTCATGACAGGCCTGAAGGAAACAGAACATTTGTCTGTAAAAATTTCCAATTGTCGACAAAAAAAATACGCTAGACAAGGTGGGACCTTTTTGTGTCAGTAAAATAAATTATGCGAGAAATGGTGGTGGAAACACTTTTATGGGCAAATATTGATATAATAACCATCATATCTAAGTAAACTTGGAATCACGCGATGACATGTTGTGTGGTCCTCCAACTACAACTCGCCGGGAGAACATGCAGTTTATTAGGCTTCAGATTAAATAAATATTGAGGGTTTTATTCTGGTGACATGATGATCGATGCTTGGCTGTCATTTGACAAATAAAAAGAACCTCGCTCTTTTGTCCATTACAATCTCATCATATAGTCAATTTGATGGAAATATCTCCGGTGGGAAAATACGCATATTGTTTTTATGCGGATTGTAGAAAATATTTGCATGAAAATCTGTCGCCAATCAGATGGAAACCTAGCTATGGTTTTAAAAAGGTAGTGGTAATATTTCATTCAATACAGAAATGTGTAGGCAGCTTAACTTACCCCTTGTGCCAAGAGACCAATTCTTTGGGACGAGCTATGTTTTCAATACTGTAATGTTTACATGAATTATGATTATTTCCAGGGATACACAACATCCTGAAATATATGTCGATATCTTTGTTAGAAAGAATACTATCTTTCCCTTGACAGAGTGATGCTGAATGTAAAACATTTATCAATTATACACCACTCTCCCCTACTCTGTAATGCAGTTTAATGAGGTACAGGTTCCTAATCTAGACCACTAATGTATGTTTGATATAGGTGGGTTGGTTGTTTAGCAACAAAACTGACAGGTACGCAACTATGGGGCAAAACAGACGGGGTTGGCTTAGATTGTTGACAAGTTAACTATATTTTGCCTCCAAATGCTTATTGAAAACATAAATACATTTGCACAATGAGCACTTGTTGTTTCTCAAATAAATCATTACAGTTGCTGGTTAGCTAGCTAGCGAATTTTTGGCATATTAGCATAGACATGACATGAGTCAAAACACCTCAAAACAAGCCATGGTATCAATAATAAGATACTACGAGCTGAAACGAGCCACCGACTATTCTCCACATGGCAGCTTCTTGTCATTGTTGCTAACTATCTGACCGTTCAGAATCATAAGATCACACAGCCTTCTGCCTCAATGATGCGCGCGCATTATTTTTGTGACGTTGTCAGTCAACCCATCTATAAGGCAACAGCCTCACTGTGCAGTGCTCTTACCCAACTTCCACAAGATCCCATATCCATGTCTCAGGGAAGAACGTACGGACCGTCTCTATGGGTGGCGGAGGTGGAGCGGCACCATGTCCGGCATCGAGTAATCCAGCTTGAACCACTGCAAATCCCTGACCTGATGCACCCGTTTCAAGGCTGTCCATTTCTACAGTGTGGGAGTAGTATCTGTAGGGTATTACTAAAACAAAACAGTCATTATTCTCGTGTTAGAATCAGCCTGGTCAAACCAGACCGAATGCTGCGCTCACTGGTGATGCATGCAGCGTTCAGACTGGTTTAACCAGGCTATGTTAGAATAACAAAAACCATACATTTTCCAAGATTCAACAAAGACTTCTGGCAATGACGAGAGTAAGCGGTGTTAAGGAGGACATCTCACCATAGGATCGATGGTACTGGTTCCCCTTATAACTTAGGCAGGAAGGTACTCTTAGAACCAGATTAGTTGCCAGCTTCAGTCCCAGTTTCTAGAAATGTAAGAATCACAAACAAGAGAGCTCAATATTAATGATTGTCTCAGTTTTATTTTTCTATTCTATGTTTTTTTGTTGTTGCCTCAAACAGGCTATTTTAGCAATGTATAATTTAAGAAGATGAATGCACGGTAACAGTTTGGTAAATGATTCTTACGAGAGAGAGGAAAAGAGGCTTCAAGTTAAGAGAAAACAAGGCAGAAGGTGCCTGAAAAACTTAATAAGGTTCCTTTTTCTCCTCAGTTTGTCCATCTGGGTATGGCATTACATATCTCCTTGGTCTTACACGTAAACATGCTACTGGATCTTCAAGCTCGTAGGGAATGTATGTTGTCTCCTTGACTGGTAACAAATCAAATATCTGGAATGGGATAATAAGGAGACGTGAAATGACCTTGTTCATTGGGCACCAAACAGAAGGCAGTGACTACTTAGACTTGTCTAATTTCATTTTCCATTGCTAAACGTTTTTAAAATGCTTTCCGTGCCCTGATGAACACAACCCAGAATAGGAACTTATTAAAGTCACACTATGCAGAAATCGCTCCTCCATTTCCTGGTTGCTAAAACTCAAATAGTTCACCTAATTTCAGTTTATGTGACAAAATAGCCTAGTATAGTGTAGAGAATCATTGTACTATCTAAACCGCTGTGAAATATATTTTCCAAAACCATGAATATTGTTGTTTCAGCTGTTTGAAGATGGTGTACAAACCCAAAAGTAAAAGATGCAAAAACAAAACTTAAGAACGGGGACCATAGAAATAGCACACATAGAACAGATACACTGCTTCTTAGACTTGCTTTCAAGCAGATCTATTACTCACATTTCTATGTGAATTTGGTTGAATTCAGGTCGCCCAAAAAGTTACATATTGCCACTTTAAGTACCAATAGGGATATGCTTTCCAGTTGATGAAAGCACACCCATTGGCCCACTGTGAACAGACCCACTCCAAGTCTGCTGTAGTCACTTCTTATTCCCCTGAAGCTGTTTGTATTCCCAGCACCACAAAAGCTGTTTATATGGTGGTATGACCGTTGACATTCACTTCAGTGAGCTCTGTTACCTTGTCAGCATCCAGCCTCTTCCCTGGCTCCATGATGTGAACACTCTTGTCCACAGTGCTGAGGCCACAGAGGGAGCCGGGCTGGGCCGAGAGCTGCAGGGTGTTCTCCTCCCCTGGGACCGCTTTTGAGGGTGAGAACTCCACCAACACCTGGCACACATGACATACACAAGTGTACATGATACACCTTTAGTGTACACAATATCTTTGTGATGAGGGTATGACACACACAGACACATGCACACTGTAAAAACGGACAGCTCATCTCCTTTCCAAAACCCCAACTTTCTTTTGGTTTTCTTATTGAAATAAGGTCACGCCAATCATCATAATTGTATCAGCCAATCAGCAGCCTTTCCCCCGGGACTTAGCATAATACCTGACCAGCCAGGGCCTCAGACAGTCTGCAGTTTCCATTCTGATGACAACCAATTTTTCTCTTCTCTTATTCTACCTCCTTAGAACAAATTGCTTTTCTTTCTGATGTTTTATTGAAGGTGCAGCTAAATGTAAGTCCCAAAATCCTGATGTCTTGTTGTTTGGAGCTAAACAGTGTCTGTTGTAAATATGTACCATTTGTGTTAAACTTGGTAGCTAGCTAGCTCGCGTACTCCCGCTAGCGTTAGCATTAGCATTGTCATCCGGAATGCATTACTATTTAGCATGCATATTAGCGATTAGCATTTGTTAGCATTTGTCTGTGGTGCTAGGCTATTTTCGGTTGTAGATCGCTCATGCTTATTATGTTTTATAATTTGTAGATATTTCTACATTGCTCTGTTGTTTGTTTGGGTCCACATAGCCTGTTTAGTTTGTAGGCATATTTTTCCCATACTGTGCTATAGCCTAGGTTCTCCCCTTTTCTTTGCAGAACCACAATTAGTATCAGAGAGGGTGGTGTTGTAATTGTGTGTGTGGATCTTCATTAAACCATTGAACTGGAACTACTGCATCCTCGTGTTCTGAACGGACACCCTGTGGTGGTTGCTACTGGCCTAAAATCCAGCACCTAGGTTTTTTATCCCTTTTTATTGGTCCTTCGAATTCATAAACAACCCATATTTTTCATGGTCCTTATGAGCAGGATGCAGTAACTGCCAGAGTGTCACGATCGTCATACATAGAGGAGGAGGACCAAGGCGCAGCGTTGAATGTGAACATATTATTTATTTGAATGATCACCCGATCAAAACAACGACGTGACAGTCGACGGTCAATACACAACCAAACACGAACACCACGAAACGAACACACCCTGGCTCAACACACAAAGTCCCGGAGCCAGAGCGTGACAGTACCCCCCCTAAAGGCGCGGACTGCGACCGCGCCTCAATAAGGCTAAACAAGGGAGGGCTGGGTGGGCATACCTCCTCGGCGGTGGTTCTGGCTCCGGCCCTGATCCCCACCTCCTCTTCAACCCCCCAAAGTACCACTGGTCCTGTCTAGCCCCGCTGGTCGGAGCCGGACTGACGACACGCGCCCCTGGCTTGGTGCGTGTAGGAGGAACGAGCTGGACCAGGCTGACGACTCGCATCCCTGGTTTGGTGCGAGTAGCAGGAACGGGCTGGACCAGGCTGACGACGCGCACCACTGACCTGGTGCGGGGAGCAGGACTGAGCCGGACCGGGCTGACGACGCGCACCACTGACCTGGTGCGGGGAGCTTGGATGGGCCGGACTGGGCTGGCGACGCGCACCACAGACTTGGTGCGGAGAGCAGAAACGGGCCGGACAGGGCTGGCGACGCGCACCACAGACTTGGCGCGGAGAGCAGGAACGGGCAGAGCCGGGCTGACGAGACGCACCACAGACTTGACGCGGGGAGCAGGAATGGGCCGGACCGGGCTGGCGATGCGTACCCCCGACCTGGTGCGGGGAGCAGGAACGGGCAGAGCCGGGCTGACGAGACGCACCACAGACTTGATGCGGGGAGCAGGAATGGGCCGGACTGGGCTGGCGACGCGCACCGCAGGTTCGATGCGGGGAGCAGGAATAGACCGGACCGTACTGGGGACACACACCACTGGTTCTACACCGGGCTCTGGAACGGGCCGGACCGGACTGGCAACACACGCCAGTACCTCTCGCCGTGCCTCCACACCTTCCATCCCCTCTTCTACCAGTGGCCCCCGTAACCCGGCGGCCTTCTCCGGCAACCCACTGGACCGCTCTATCGCGGCCTCCTGCTGGTCCGCCGTCGTGAGCCCCCCCCTAAAAATTTTCGGGGCGTCTCTCCTACCCGTGGACCACTTCTCCATATCCCTCGCCAGCTTCTCGCCCTTCTGCCATAACGTCAAGCCCTTGTCTTCCTCCCTCGGCTTGACCCAGTCCAGGAGGCGAAGGAGATCTGTGAGGGATCTCCCTGGCGATGGCTCCTGGACACGCTGCTTGGTCCCATCTTGGTGGGTTTTTCTGTCACGATCGTCATACATAGAGGAGGAGGACCAAGGCGCAGCGTTGAATGTGAACATATTATTTATTTGAATGATCACCCGATCAAAACAACGACGTGACAGTCGACGGTCAATACACAACCAAACACGAACACCACGAAACGAACACACCCTGGCTCAACACACAAAGTCCCGGAGCCAGAGCGTGACACAGAGTCCAAGGATGCCAGTCACCAGAGAAGATCCTCCACAAGTTGTGGTTCGTCCCACCGTCAGACTCGCCCCCCACATCGTCTGGTCGACTATGAGGTATGCTACGAGTCAAGGCAGACGATCACCACACACACAACAACACACCACTCCAACGAGGGACCACGAGCAGAGGGCACTGTGAGTGGAATTAATTACTCTCACAACAAGACCAGCAGCAGCTACCTTCCTGTACAAGATGAGAGAGAAACCCGTTCTTCTTCCAGAACAGTCATAACATGCCTGAAGCTGATAGGAGTGGAAACTGAGAAGTTGACAAGGGAGATAATGGAGCTATCGGAAGAGCTAAATTAATCAGCTTCAATGGGTCCCCAACAGTTCATGTCACTACCCAGGCTGACCCGCAACAGTGAGAATGGAGCCTCACCTTCATCGGTTGCCAACTCACCGGCCCCCCATAGCAGGCGCACCTTGACTAGAGATTGTCATCATCAAAGTCAGCCTAAGCGGGCACAGCTGGTGACAACCAGAGATGATAAACTGCAGGCACAAAGGCAGCTGGATAAGATAGAGCAGCTCATTGAAAACCTTGGGATCAGAGGGCTCTCCTTTTCAGACCAGTCATCCTCATCCTCATCATCTACTCAGTCAACCCCTCGCCGTCGTGAGCCATCGCACCAGCGAGACCGATCGTCTTCTCATTGCAGGACTCGTAGCCCTACTGCGCCACCTAGAGGGCTGACTTCACATGATCGCCAACGTCAGCCCTCACCTAACCGCTGCGGTCAGCCTACACTTGATCGCCAACATCAGCCCTCACCTAACCACTGCGGTCAGCCTACACCTGATCGCCGTCGTCAGCCCACACCTGACCGTCACCGCCGCGACTACTCACCTAATCGTTATGGTCAGCCTACACCTGATCGCCGTCGTCAGCTCACACCTGACTGTCGCCGCCGCGACTACTCACCTGACCGTCGTGACTACTCACCTGAACGCTGCGGTCAGCCTACACCTTATTGCCGTCGTGAGCCCACACCTGACTGTCACCGCTGCGACTACTCACCTGACCGTCGCGCCGTGACTACTTACTTGACCGTTGTTGTCAGCCCTCACATGACCATCGCTGCTGCGACTACTCGCCTGACCGTCGCCGCCGGGCCTACTCACCTGATCGTCGTTGGCACTCACCTGTCCGCTACCGCACACCTTCTCCACCCAGCTGAGAGTGCACCTACCATGGACTAACTCCTACCATCCCCAACTTCATCAATGAATACCCACGAGAGTTTGCAAGACTGAAGTTGGCCCTCGACAATGTGCTGCCTGTAGATGCAACAGAGTGCTTCAAGTTTCAGATATTGTTGGACCACCTGAAGTTGGAAGAGGCTTTGCTAATTGCCAACTCCTACAGCAACAGCAGGTACACATACAGTGACACCATGGAGTCCCTCACAGAACTGTATGGCCAGCCCCACCTGTTTGCCCTCCAATGCATTGCAGGATTAATGGATGGCCCCAACATCAAGAAAGGTGACACCAAGGCATTCCGAACATTCGCTCTGAGGATGTGCTTGGTTGGCATGTTGGATCAGCTAGGGAGTAATGGACAGACAGAACTGAGGTGTGGATCACATGTCTCTCGCCTCTTAGCTAAGTTATCACACAACCTAAGAGTCAGCTTCAAGAGATGTGTGAACCCCATCAAGACACCCATTCCAACCCTCCTTCACCTGGCAGAGTGGCTTGAGTACGACGTGAGAGTACAAGTAGATGGCACACAGTTCAGTAGCGACCAAAGCAGGGACCACCCTAGCTCATGCCGAGATCAACATGAAGACAAATCCTTCCCTAAGACCATCACCATCCTCCACGGGGGTGAGCAGAGAAAGGACAAAGCCGAAGTCTCTGCACAGAACCAATCTCCGGAGGAAAAGTCACGGGAGAAGCCAAATAAGTATTGTCGTTCTGCAACACCATGCAGCATTACATGAATCAATGCACCGACTTTCAGCTCCTTTCCAAAGAACAGAAAGAATCGTGGATCAAGACAAATGAAAGATGTGGGAAGTGTGGACGCGAACACCAAGCAGCTCAGTGTATTCTCAAGGCTAAGTGCAAGAAGTGCGAGAAGAAGCATCTTGAGATTCTCCACGAGGTCAACACTAGTCGGACTGCTACAAAGAACGCTAGCACGAACACTATGAAGACCACCAGCACAAAGGCGCCAACAGAGGCCTGGTGAGCTCCACTGCAGAGACCCTCTACGTTGATCGACCTTCCGGCAGCAGTAAGGTGTTGCTGAAGATGAGTTGAGTCATCTTGCAGAGCGGCAACAAGTCACTTGACACGTACGCCCTGTTGGACGATGGGTCGGAGCGCACTATACTTCTACACGAAGCAGCAGAGCAGCTAGGCCTCCAAGGCAATCCTGAGGACTTGGCACTTCGTACGGTGCGTCAAGATATTTGAGTCATCCATGGAGCTTCTTTGTCATTCTCTGTGGCCCCTGTTACTCAACCAATCCTTTGACATCCACAGAGCCTTCACAGCTGAATAGTTGTGCCTTGCACCGCATACCTACCCTGTCAAAGCCCTTCAGGAAAGGTATCGGCACCTCAAAGTCCTTTCCCTTCAACCGCTGGATCAGGCACAGCCGCTACTGCTCATCGGATCAGACATTCCCCATCTAATCACCCCGTAAGAGCCAGTGCGTTTGGGTCCCCCTGGCGGACCTGCCGCCATCAAAACTTAGCTCAGATGGACCCTTAAAAGTTCCTTCATACATCCCTCGTCTCTCCATCTGCAGAGCTCTTCAGCCATGTAGAGATGCTCTGGCAGTTGGATACGCTACCATACAGGAGTGAGAAGCTCGTCACATGGTCCAAACAAGATGTAGAATCCATGCATCTACTGGAGGAGAAGACAGTCAGGGTCGAAATGGACAGGGTTCAAAGGTACGCCACTCCCCTTTCGTGGAAGAAGAAACTTCGTCCCTTGGAAGCTAAACCATGATGATTACCCTGAGGTCTATGAGTGGCAGGTTCTTCCCTTTGGGACGACATGTAGCCCCTGCTGCACCACGGTTGCCCTTCGGAAGCTTGCGTTTAACCACAGTGAGCCCAAAGAAGATGTGCACTTCTCTGTATAATGCTGTTTCTATGTAGACAACTGTCTACAAAGTCTCCCCTCTGCAGATGAAGCCAAGAAACTGGTGGACAAGTTGAAGCACCTTCTTGCCAAGAGCGCACCCTTGGATTACGATGGCAATGTCTGTCTGACACTCTTGGCTATAAGCACGGTCACATGGAGAAAGTTGAACCCACCATGCGCAACATATATCGGATCCTTGCCAGCCAGTACGATCCACTTGGCTTCATCGTTCCATACACCACACGGCCAAGGTTGTGGTCCAGAGGCTCTGGGATAAGAAAAGAGGGTGGGATGCCCCAGACCTACCTGAAGATCTTCTCCAAGCGTGGCTTATTTGGGAGAACGAACTTCCACAGCTCTCAGGTCACACTACCAAGGTGTTACGTCAGCACCGACATGGATCTCCCAACCAGCACAAGAATGAAAAAATATATATAAAATAATAATGTATGCACTCACTAACTCCAAGTTGCTCTGGATAAGAGCGTCTGCTAAATGACTAAAATGTAAAATGTAAGAAGTGTTCACGTCTTCAGTGATGCCTCAGAACGTGCGTACGGTGCCGTTGCGTACCTCCATACTGAAGACACCAAGGGACGGATCCAAGTGGCATTCCTTGCAGCAAGATCAAGAGTGGCCCCGAAACGACAACAGTCAATGCCAAGACTCGAGCTCTGCGCAGCACTCACCGGTGCCCAGCTGGCCGTGGTCATCAGAAAATAACTCACTGAGGAAATCCACGAGGTCATGTCTGGTCGGATTCTACAACAGTCTTAACCTGGCTCCAGTCAGACTCCTGCAGGTACAAAGTATTTGTAGGCACAAGAGTCACAGAAATACAGGAGCTCACGGACCCCCAGGCCTGGCTTTACATGGACACGGAGAGAAATCGACGATATCACACATGGCAAGACGCTGTCTCAGCTTATAGAACACAACCGTTGGAGTCAAGGTCCTCCATTCCTGTGGCAGGCCCAGTCATCCTGGGTCCTTGCCAGCCAGTGTGCTGAGTTACGTTGAAGGTTCTGGATTCTGAGAGGGAGGGCAGCTATTCGCCGTTTTCAGCTTGGTTGCGCCGAATGCAGGAATTGGCAAGGCCAGCCAGATGTGCCTAGGATGGCTGACCTGCCTCCAGCCCGACTGCGGCTCCACAAGCCCACATTCTATTATACAGGTGTGGACTGCTTTGGACCGTATTTCATCAAGATTGGCCCGAAGAAATGAAAAGAGATGGGGCATCATCTTTAAGCGCATGACCACCCAGGCTGTACACGTGGATCTACTGACGAACGTGGATTCCGATTCGTTCCTAAAGGCTTTGAGAGGCTTCATCGCTCGAAGAGAAAAGCCCTTTCAGATCCTGTCTGATCGAGGAACACATTTCAAGGGAGGGGAGCGGGAGCTACAGGAGACCTTCATGACTCTCCACCCATAGCTCCAGGAACAGTTAAACAGTCAGAAGATTCGCTTCGCCTTCAACGTACCAAGTGCACCACACTTTGGAGGATGCTGGGAGAGGGAGATCAGATCCATCAAGACTATCCTGCAAACCACCCTTGGCGCGCAGACCATCTCCGAAGAGGTGCTGAGGACTGTCCTAATTGAAGTAGAAGGAATCTTACATTTACATTTACATCATTTAGCAGACGCTCTTATCCAGAGCGACTTACAAATTGGTGCATTCAACTTATGATAGCCAGTGGGACAACCACTTTTTTTTTTATGGGGGGGTCGGGGAGGGGGGTGGGGTAGAAGGATTACTTTGATACTATTCCAGGTATTCCTTAAAGAGGTAGGGTTTCAAGTGTCTCCGGAAGGTGGTCAGTGACTCCGCTGTCCTGGCGTTGTGGGGGAGCTTGTTCCACCATTGGTGTGCCAGAGCAGCGAATAGCTTTGACTGGGCTGAGCGGGAACTGTGCTTCCGTAGAGGTAGGGGGCTAGCAGGCCAGAGGTGGATGAACGTAGTGCCCTCGTTTGGGTGTAGGGTCTGATCAGAGCCTGAAGGTAAGGAGGTGCCGTTCCCCTCACAGCTCCGTAGGCAAGCACCATGGTCTTGTAGTAGATGCGAGCCTCAACTGGAAGCCAGTGGAGTGTGCGGAGGAGCGGGGTGACATGAGAGAACTTGGGAAGGTTGAACACCAGACTCCAATCCCTTGGTATATGTTTCGTCGGACATCGCGGATCCGGATCCAATCGCTTCTAACTCTCTTCTCATGGGGCGGCCAGACTCGTCACTACCACAGGTGGTCTACCCAGAGTCTGAACTGCTCCGTCGAAAAGATGTAGACACAGCCAGGTTCTAGCCGACAATTTCTGGCACTGTTTCACATGTAACTACTTCCCTGCACTTCAATGCTGCCATAAGTGGCACAAGGATAAGGAAGACCTTATAGTTGGGACTGTTGTGATGATCGTGGATGATCAGTTTCCTAGGGGACTGTGGCAAATTGGAACTGTCAAGTCAGTTATCCCTGGAGCAGACGGGAAAGTGAGGAAAGCAGAGATCGAAGTCAAGGACAGAACCTACGTCAGGCCTGTTGCTCGACTCATCCAGCTGCCCGCCCTTCCTCAAGAAGCTACTGACCCTTAGCAGGCTTGTCAGTTGAAGCAAATAGGTACAATACATTTGGGATCAGCTGTGAAAACGGACAGCTCATCTCCTTTCCAAGACCCCAACTTTTGGTTTTCTTATTGAAATTAGGTAATGTCAATCATCATAATTGTATTAGCCAATCAGCAGCCTTTTTTCAAGGGACTTAGCATAATACCTGACCTGGCAGGGCCTCAGGCAGTCTGTAGTTTCCATTCTGATGACCCACTGGTTTTTCACTCCTCCATATTCTACCTCCTTAGAAAATATTGCTTTTCTTTCTGATGTTTTATTGTGCGTGCAGCTAAATGTAAGTGCCAAAATCCTGATGTCTTGTTGTTTGGAGCTAAATAGAGTCTGTTGTAAATATCTAGCATTTGTGTTAAACTTGCTAGCTCGCGTACTCCCACTAGTGTTAGCATTAGCATTAGCATTGTTAAGTTGCGTCAATTCAAATCTGGTATAGGAACAAAAAAGGTCAATACACGTCTTCTAAAATAGACTAGTATTTTAATTAATGCAATCCACTTCAATGGTGAATATGATGTTCGTATATACGGATCCACTGAAATACCACGCAGGGCACTCAGAGAACTGATCCATTGTTATAAGTTCTTCTTCAAATACTCTGACAGAGATAGTTCCCGCTCCCTGCTGGCCAATCAGAGTAGAGACTGAGCGTGGTTTAGACTTACTCAGCCAATCGCTGGTGCACAGGCTGGTCCCAGCCCCTTGGCGCTTTACCGTTGCACACTGTTGCCAGGCATAAGTTGTTATCATCGCACCCTGTCTCGAGTCAGCACCCATAGACACTGTTCCCCTGTACTCCTTGTACCTACGTCCTTGGACGGTTCACAGATCACAAAGAGGCAGTGTTTGTGTATGTGAGACATTTGAGACACAAGATCTTATCTCCCCCTACTCCCTAACAGCTCCTCACATGAATCACAGCTTGTTATGTGAAACAATTTATATCAGTACAGTACAAACCTATTATGTTTAATCATTCATGCATTCTTTCTAAGCTAGGCATCACATCTAGATCCCTACAGCATTGTCATCCGGAATGCATTACTATTTAGCATGCTAGTTAGTGGTTAGCATTTGTTAGCATTTGTCTGTGATGCTAGGCTATTTTCGGTTGTAGATCGCTCATGCTTATTATGTGTAGATATTTCTACATTGCTCTATTGTTTCGTTGTGCATCTAGCATGTGTTTGAGTCCACATATCCTATTTAGTTTGTTGACATGCAAAGAGGCATATTTTTCCCATACTGTGCTATAGCCTGAGTTCTCCTCTTTTCTTTACAGAACCACAATTAGTATCAGAGAGAGTGGTGTTGTATGTGTGTGTGTGGATCTTCATGTGGTCCTCTGTAGCTCAATTGGTAGAGCATGGTGCTTGTAATGCCAGGGTAGTGGGTTCGATCCCCGGGACCTCCCATACGTAAAAATGTATGCGCACATGACTGTAAGTCGCTTTGGGTAAAAGCGTCTGCTAAATGGCATATAATTATTATTATTATGAACTGGAACTACGGCTTCCTTGTGTTCTGAAAGGACACCCTGTGGTGGTTTCTACCGGCCTAAAATCCAGCACCTACGTTTTTTATTGGTCCTTCGAATTCATAAACAACCCATATTTTTCACATACATATACACACACCTTGTGCCTGAAGCATTTCTCAGTGGGGAAGTTCATGCTGTGGGCGATTACAGTCTCGCTGGGAAGCATACTGTACACCAGGACCTGTATCACTGGCGCCATCTCTGGAACCACTGCCAACTTCAAGGTGACTTCACCCTCAGTTACTGCAACGCAAGAGCATGTCACACTGAGTACGTTTACATGCACAGTAATAATTAGATAGTAAACTGATTATGGCAGTAAACAGATGATGCAATAGTCACCTTACTCTATCTTAATCGATGTAAAGTCAAAATCTAAGAAAGCATACGCCGATTAAAACACCAGGGGCATTTAAACGTTGGGTATGCACAAAATATGCCCCTAAACATTCATAACATGCGCCAGTTTTCACTCAAAAGTTGGTATTTATACAAACTGAACTTGAAGTGAGAATGTGCTTATCCTCCTGCAAACTTCAGACCATGCATGGTTGAAGTATTGCATTGCAAGATGGCAAAAGTAGCCTTGTGCAGGAATATATGACACTCTTATTCATAACAAAAAACAGGTAGCTAAATATAATAATAATAATATAATCATTTTCCCTTAGTGAGCGAAAATCGATTTATTTTATCTTTGCATTCTAAAATAATATGAAATAGATACCTATTTCTAATTATTCATTTCATTACCATAATCATTGCAGAATAAATCCTCACCTTTTCTGACTGTGCTGGTTTCATAGGCTACTTGCGAAATAGCCTATAGGCCTACAACAAGTTAGGATAGGCTACCATTCGTCCCATCTCTCATTTCATTGGACCCACTTCACAATAAATAGATACGCTATTTCAAGTATATTTCTCTATGTGATCCGAAGCGCAGTTCATTGGGCCCACTTCACAATAAATAGATAAGCTTTTTCAATTATTTTGCTCTATGCCAGGGTTCTTCAATTCCGGTCCTGGAGGGCCGAAACACCTCTGTTTTTCATCCTCTCCTTCTAATCAGGGGCTAATTCAGACCTGGGACACCAGGTGAGTGCAATTAACTACCAGGTAGAAATAAAAAACAGAAGTGTTTCGGCCCTCCAGGACCGGAATTGAAGAACCCTGCTCTATGCGATCCGAAAAACTGATCGCAGACGATTCACCTTTTTCATTGACTTTTGTAGGCGTCTGAATACTGTATTGTCGAATTTCTCGAGTAGACAATATTTCATTTGTAAACATAATACATAAATGATATAATGCAGAATTGTCAATGGCTGAGGTTAATGTGGTGTGGGAGTCAGGCGCAGGACACCGAAGCTTAGTCCAACAAAGTGTACTAGTGCAAACCAAAGCACAATACAATGAACGGCCTCAACAATAAACAGAGGCAAGCGATTACGCAAACTGTGCGTAAACCAATAAAACAATAAACAGAGAAAAACACGCAGCACTAACGGACAGGCGAATAACAACACACAAACTAACCAACACCAAACAGGCAACTTATAGGACACACAATTAGACACAAACGGACACAGGTGCAACAGACAGACAAAAGCAATCAAACATAGAAACATTCAACGGTGGCAGCTAGTACTCCGGGGACGACGAACGCCGAAGCCTGCCCGAACAAGGAGGAGGAGCAGCCTCGGCAGAATCCGTGACAAGAATAAATTCCTCACCTTTTCTGGCCATGATGAGTTCATATTCCCGAAGTAGTCATAAAACAAATTACCATGCGCATCTCTCATTTAATTGGGCCTATTAAATAGGCTATTATATTATACAGAGTTTTTACTCTAGGCATTGGACAGGGAGCGCGGTTTTAACATACAGTAGAATTTAACAGGTGAACAGCAGTTGATCGTTTGTATTGCAGTGTGTAGGCTACCACTGTAAGTAGGCCTACTATAGTTTTCATTTTAGACAATGTTTCAGAATTCGTGGGCAGTGCAGCATATTTATGTTCAGGAAAAAATGTATGCAAAACATTATTGCATTCAAATGATCTGTTTACAGGTCCACAACCATTTGCAATTGTTTTTTTCTTTCTGAAACGGTCAGATAGTGACATTTGCGGTAGGCTGCAAAAGAAAAGATTCTGGCAACACCTCCAAAGACATTTGATCAAGTTCGCCATTGCTATTTCCTTTAGATACTGTCTTGGCTTCATTTCAATACTTCCAAAGTATACAGCCAATAAGGGCGTTATTGTCACAATCAAAGGTGAATGATAATGACGTTTTCCAGGCAGAGTTATAATGCTCATTGACGCCTGCACAGTTTTGTGACCGGTCTGATTTATAACGGGAAACATGTGTATGTATGGCATGCGGCAAGTTTATGTATCTCAATATTTGTGTGTATGTACAGTTTTTTCAAAAATGGCGCACGCTGATATTTAGAGTTACATTTACGCAACGGTTATGAATGAGGCCCCTGGTTTTCTGTACAATCTTTCAAATGATTAGGACATGTACACAATTTAATCGGTGATCCAGACATGTAAACACCTTAATAGGTGTTCCAGTAGTGTATTTGATCTGCTCATGTGCTAGCACCAGCCGAGCGATATGCCCTCTTGCAAAACATAAACATTTTAATCGAAGTATTATATTAATCTGCCTATCCACAATAATCGCTTTATTGTGTGCATGTAACCATACTCACTGTCATTGTCATCAAGCACCTTCCAGTACGTTCATAATTACTTAATAAAACTTCCTCACCAGGACTCCCCTGCTGCACGGTAACCTTCATGTGTCCATGCTGAACTATTGCCCCTCTGGATAAGGCCTGGAGGAGGGAAAAACAGTTATCCCATCAAGTCAGCAAGAAGGAGATGATGAGGAGTATTGGTGTTGTATAGGGACATCCTTCCTTTGAAGGTGAGAGGCTGGGACTAGGTCTGAAATAACCCTGGTCAAAATAGTGCACTAGAGAATAGGGTTCCATTTTCGGACGCACCCTGGGTTTGCAGGTTGTCACAACTTGTTCCTGGTTCTACTCACCAGGTAGATGACATCCACAGAGCCCTTTGGGACGGTCTCCCCTACGATGGCGTACTGGATGGTGATTGACACTTCCTCCCCACATGCCAGTGGTTTCTCCATCTTCTGAATAGCCAGAGAGCTAGAGGTTTTACTGTGAGGGGCAGTGGGCTGGATCAGTGAGAGTATGTGTTGCCCTCTGTTGAAATAGGGGACCCTGTATCTAGTGTTCTCCACTTGTGGTGTGTTGCTTACCTGGAAAGCAAAAGAGGGAAGAGAGAGTATAACTGAAGGCTCAATCCCAAATCAACCCTTAGAGCTCCGCCTTGCCCTCTGATAGGCTAAGTGGAAGTTCACCATATTGCTTATTATACCAATGGAATCTTCTCAGATCTCCACAAGAACGTGGTAGGCCCTAGGGTGTAGGGTCAAGGGGGTGATTTGGGATAGCGCATGAAGAGTCTTCAGAGTCTCAAAGTCTTTCAAAACCTAGAAGGAATCATACTTACTATGAGGTTAATATTCTCTTTGGGCATACTGGTTGTGTTGAGAGAGAAACTGGCAATACCATGACTGTCCGTGGTTAGGTTCTGGAGACGATGTGAGGACCAGCCTTTCTTCTCCAACAGGTAGACTAACATGTCAGAGATAGGTGTGTTGTTGTAGTGAACAACGTTTATCTGATGAAAAAGGGGGGAAAGTTCTATGAAGTGATGCTACATGTGTCACTGTTACCTACCATTGGTAGTTAGGTAAACAGGAATGTCAAAGAGCAAATGGCATCCACAATTCAACAAAGTTCAAGAAACAATAACACTGGATTTGGACTTACCTTGCCCTCCATAATTGATCCATGTTCATAGATTTTGGGTGTGTCGACAAATGTGAGTTTTCCAATCAGATAGGAGAGCCCTATATGTTTATTCTTTGACTATGTAATACCTATCAAAGAAAAACAAATGATAATAGCATGGTTTATTTCACAACCACACGTGCCACCATGATGCACAATGGCAGTTCACAATGCAGAAGCTGAATTGCAGTGCAGCTTACATAAGATTTTAAAACATTATTAAAAACAGAAAACATTAAATGTTGTCATGACTTTTCCCAACTCCAAATTCTTGTGATGAATGACTTGCCTGTCCCCTCCTCCTCTACTGTTGTGTTTAAACTAAGCCTGTCTATGAGCATTTTCTGGCCAGCATTCTTTGTGAAAATTGACATGTTGAAGACATGAGAAGCACAGCCAGTTTGATCAATCTGGGAAAAGCAAGCAAAAGCCCACACATTAAGAACTGATTTAAATCAATTTAACCACATCACATTAAAATGTAATGTGATGTGAAAACAATTATACTGTTGATAGTTTCTTCAGGAAAGCATACAGACCTCTATTGACTCTTTGTGGCATTGGGGTGTATAATCAGGAACTCCTTGTGGGTTTTCCTCATCAATTGTTATTGGTATCAATACATTGTGTCATAAGGGTTGGCACAACTCTACCTTTGCTTTGCCAGGTACAGGCTGTCCATACGTGTATCTGATTTGATTTAATAATAAAACACATAAAAAACATAAATGTCCTACTTAGAGAGACAGTATATTATAAGCCTCATAAGAGATATTAGAAAGGCTCATACATGCATGCTTATAATGCATTATAACTGCAGGCTTTAAGTAAAGTGTTTTCAACATTGAATCTGGACCAGTATTCATAAAGACTCTCGGTGTATGAGTGCTGATCAAGGATCAGTTTAAACTGTTGGATTATAATGAACAAGGTCACATTGACAGGGGGAGACCTGATGCTACATTCTCAGAAAAAAAGGTGCTATCAAGAAGGTTCAAGGTAGAACACTTTTGGGTTCTATATAAAAACCCTTTCCACAGAGAGTTCTACATTGAACACAAAAGGGTTCTACCTGGAACCAAAAAGGGTTCTCCTATGGGGACAGCTGAATAACTCTTTTGGAACCCTTTTATCTAAGAGTGTAGGTCAGCAATCCTTCTCTGAGATGCTTTATGAATACAGGCCCAGCTGTTCATGTAAATGCCAAATGTGTCCCAAACGTTTCAGGGACTCATAGGAGCAGTTTATGACATTGAGCAGTAGCATTGTAGGTCTTCAATTAGTATTTGTCATTAGCGCAGACCTGGGATCAAATAAATGCATATTTAAGTATTTGTTTTTAAATCCTAATTTTCTGTGTATTTGGTTATTTATAAATAAATATAAATATAAATAATATGGGCAAATAAACTACTTCTATTTGAAGTATTTGAAAGTATTTTAAATAATTTCCTATAGATAGCCTACTATTTGAAACTATATTAAAATACTTGTTTCTAAATATATTATTTCAAATATCCCTAGGACCAAACAGACCTGGGTGCAAATGCACAAATTATTAAAATATTTGTATTTGAAAATACAAATAATTATATTTAAATATTTTCAAATACATGCTAATACTTTCCAACTACTGTATATTTCCAAATACATTCCAATATTAATCTACTTGTATTTTTTAAGAAAAAATATCCAGATACTTACTTTGAAATGTATGTGAAAGTTATTGAAATATTGAAAATAGTATTTGAATCCAGGTCAGCATTAGCATAATTGGAGAGTGACATTTAGTGGAGTTACACATTGTCTTGTAACTACAGTGCATTGCAAAACGTCAATAGTGTTGACTCACATTGCACACACTACTTTATACTCCTCTTGAACTATGCTGATCTCATTGGTGAGGTTCATTTAGATCTTAAACTTTGGCAAAACTAGATATAAAAGAACAGTTAACTCATGAATGTTCCAGGATTGTGATGCATTGATCAACTGCCAGAGCCATAATATTATGTAGCATGAAAGGTAAAAGAAAGAAGCTCAACCTGACATATTTCTTTTACCTTGAAGTGATGGTATATCTTTTTTTCACCAATCCAAACTACAATGGTATAGGATCCTACAGGTGCTTCAGAGTTGAGGGGGTGAGAAAGCTACATAATGTTGCCACTAGATGTAGTATTGACCCACTGTCCAATCCTGTTGTGATGAACATCCTGTGGGTTCATAGAACAAGAGGCACGTTGAGCAGGGCACTACATTGTGAAACGTTCAGATACAAATATGTTATGTAGGCCAAACATGCCTGTCTAACATGTAGAATAAGGAGTCACGTCAGTTCTATTCATTACATTCTATCTGCAACGTTCCGAAGTTTGCTTGTTGAAGGTGGCCCAGATGTTATCACATAAAGCTTATAGGGAGTCTTCTAGTAACTGCCATGTGGAAATGAATGATGACCTCCAGTACCTAGCTGGTGGAGTCATTGTCTTATGTCGTAGTATTTAGTGACAGTCATCATAAATTGACAGACGAATAAGGCTCTTACCTCAAGTTCCACAATGTTGTACTGTGAAGGGCAAGACAAAAGATTGGTTAATGTTTTATGAATAACTCTCAAATTCCCCCAAAATGACCAAAGGAGCAAAACTGTCTACAACTATAGGAACTAGGCAGGTGCTTGGATTTGTCTCTTCAACTCAACATCACAAGTAGTATTTGCACTGGAGCTCTAATGTCAATTCAGTAGATTAATTCAATCTCAGGAAAAACATTCTCATACGTTCCAATCTGACCTATATGAATGGAAAACCTCATGTCCTGTGGTGAATGTTTGAGGACCTTCAAATCAGCCCACACAGGTTTACTTAGAGAACAGTATGTTTGCATTGAGTGCTATGTGTCTCAACTGTTTGTGTAGCCTTATCAAACAGATAACATTGGCTAAAGATTTGGATTTTGCCAAATAGTTGTTCAAAACATTGCCCATTTCCAAAGCCTTATTGTTCATGAAGTACTAATGCGATGTGTATGACATGTGGTGGCTCGTTTAAAATTAAAATAAGCATTTACAGTATGTACATAATAAGCCTTGTCCTTGTCCATAGGACAGGAGCCTATCTCCTGTTTCTGTAGCTTGAGGCAGCCTGGACAGGACGCTAGTCTATCACTCTGCATTAACCCCAATCCATCTCCTTAATGCTGAGTGCCAAGCAGAGAGGCTTCGGGTCCCATTTTTAGAGTCTTTTGTATGGCTCGACTGGGGATTGAATCCCCATCCTTCCATTCTCAGGGTGGACACTTTAACCATAAGGCGGACACTGTAATCATTTTGTTGGACAAAACTGTATATAGTGTTACATAATAGCTGATTGCCATGTCTATCGCACAGTATTTTGATGTTGGGATCCTTGAGATTCTTCTGTATCTGTCTTTTTGTTTGAAATAGTGGGGATACTGTTCTGAAGGAAGACCAAATAGGTCACTGTTTTCAATATTCAATGTTTCACATTTTCAACACTCACCAGCTGATTGACAGGGCTAAAACTGGTATCCAAGGTGATCACTCTAAACTGTACTGTAAAAAGACAATGAAAAGACAAAGACAGGCACTCAATGAGAGTTTTAGAAGCATAACTTTGCTAACTTTCATTGATTTTTCAGAAATCCCATTAAAGGATTTCCAGATTCCAGGACACTTTCAACTGGGATTTCTGGAAAACCAGGGATTTTCGGGAAAGTTACCAGAATTTTGCAAGACAAACTTTTGACAGCTACTGTGGATAATATTTGACACCGTTGGTACTAAGGCCCCAATTCAGATAAAGGAAAACTGCACTGCGAGTTTGCTGAAAATGTTTACACTATCGATATCCAATGATAATGTCCAGGAGAGGAACAGCTTGTAACATGGGGTATGTTGGTTCAAACTCCAGTGTACATATCCTGAGTGAACCCGCAGTGGATTTTTTCTTTATCTGCTCCTTACTGTCCTGTTTCAAGTGAGTATTGGGAGCAACATGTGATGACAGAGCAAACCATCATAGAAACATGCTGTCACCTAATTGTCCCGGGTTGTAGATTGGTTTATCTGTTTGGATGAAGGTCATCTGACTGTAGGGTTTAATCATGACCTTTCTCTCCTCTGTCGATAGACACGTTTCACCTCGAAACCTCCACCTTAAATTTTGGCACTTCGTCACTCTCCACATGAGGGGCCTGTCAGGGAGGCAATGAACCAATAACATATGATCCAGTGTGGCTTAGTTGGTAAGAACGTTGTCACGGATTCTGCCGAGGCTGCTCCTCCTCCTTGCTCGGGCAGGCTTCGGCGTTCGTCGTCCCCGGAGTACTAGCTACTGCCGTTCGATGTTATCGGTGGTTGTTTAGTTTTGTCTGTATTGTTTACACCTGTTCGTCATTATGTTTGATTGTTGCCCTTATATTACCCCTGTCTCTCATTAGGACATTGTGTGTGATTGTTTTCCCTTCACGTATGTCATTTAGTGAGCGGGTTATTTCCTCCCTGCGTGGAGTTATTTCTGTGTTCATATGGTCATTATCGGATTAAAGTACATGTCCGAGAGTTCTGTGCCCTGCGCCTGACTTCTTCAACCGCATCTCACCGACAGCCGTGACAGAATCACACACCACAACATGGAGTCAGCAGGAGCAACGTCACCGACCGGATCACTCGAGGAGCGCGTCCTACAACAGGCAGCGATGCTTCAAAATCTTGGTGCCGCCATGGATAACGTGATGAACACTTTGGGATGATGGGAGAGAGGAGGTTTGCCCACACCTCCTCCAACGATACCACCACCATCCGCTACTCCTATCGTCTCACATCCGGAGTCCAGTGGGATTCGGCTCTCGCTCCGGAGGGCTTATGATGGCACCGCAGCCGGGTGTCAGGATTTCCTGCTCCAGGTGGAACTTTACCTGGCAACCATTCACCCGGCACCCTCGGGATACGAGAGCGTGTCCGCCCTCATCTCCTGTCTGTCCGGCAAGGCACTGGAGTGGGCCAACGCCGAGTGGGGAGGGATAGACGCCGCTACTGTGAACTATGCGGAGTTCACCCGCCGCTTCAGGGCAGTGTTCGATCATCCCCCGGAGGGGAAGGCGGCGGGTGAGCGTCTATTCCACCTCAGACAGGGGAGGAGGAGCGTGCAGGAATTCGCACTGGACTTCCGGACTCTGGCTGCCAATTCGGGATGGAATGAGAGGGCCCTCATCGACCACTACAGGTGTAGCTTAAGAGAGGACTTTCGTCGAGAGTTGGCCTGCAGGGACACCAACCTAAGCTTCGATCAGCTGGTGGACATGTCGATTCGCCTGGATACCCTGTTGGCTACCCGCGGACGTCCGGCGCTGGGGCCGTCCATTCCATCCCCCAGCACCTCCGAGCCGAGCCCTATGGAGCTCGGGAGTGCTGGTAGTAGGGAGGCCAGGAAGGAGGCTGTCCCCTGCACCAACTGTGGCCGCCGAGGACACACGGCGGTTCGGTGCTGGGGAGGGTCTCCTCGGATTCAAGGCAGCAGGCAACGCACGGATGAGTCCTTCCCGGTGAGTAAGGCCCCAACTCACCCAGAGCTCTCTGTTGTTCATATGTGTATCCAAGTTGTGTTTCCAGAAGTTTCTTCTTACTCCCAGCATAAGGCGCTAGTCGATTCAGGCACAGCTGGGAATTTTATCGATCGCCATTTCTCATATAAGTTAGGAATCCCTATATTACCAGTCGATGTGCCCTTCCCTATCCTTCCCTAGATAGCCGGCCTTTGGGGTCGGGATTGATTAGGGAGGTCACAGCGCCACTGAAGATGAAAACGCAGAAGGGTCATGAGGAGACTATACAGTTGTATTTAATTGACTCTCCTGCGTTTCCAGTGGTGTTGGGACTTCCCTGGTTAATATCTCATGACCCCAACATTTCATGGCAACAGAGGGCTCTCAAGGGATGGTCTGATCAGTGTGTGGGGCGGTGTGTAGGTGTTTCCGTAGGGGCAACGACGGTGGAGAGTCCGAACTAAATGCCCACAATGCACATTCCTCCTGAGTATGCCGATTTGGCACGCTCCTTCTGTAAGAAGAAGGCGACTCAATTACCACCTCATCGACAGGGGGATTGTGCGATAGACCTCCAGGTTGGCGCTGCGCTCCCTCGCAGCCATGTGTATCCTCTGTCTCAGGAGGAGACGGCTGCTATGGAGACATACGTCACCGAATCCTTGAGACAGGGATACATACGGCCATCCACTTCTCCTGCGTCCTCGAGTTTATTTTTAGTAAAGAAGAAGGATGGGGGTTTACGCCCGTGTATTGATTACCGTGGTCTCAATCAGATCACTATTAAATACAGCTATCCTCTCCCTCTGATTGCTAGTATGACTGAGTCATTACACGGGGCGCGCTTCTTCACAAAATTGGATCTCAGGAGCGCTTACAACCTGGTGCGCATTCGGGAAGGAGATGAGTGGAAGACAGCATTCAGTACCACCTCGGGTCACTATGAGTACCTCATCATGCCATACGGTCTAATGAATGCTCCTTCAGTCTTCCAATCATTTGTAGATGAGATTTTCCGGGATTTGCATGGACAGGGGGTAGTGGTGTATATTGGATGACATTCTGATATACTCCGCTACACGTACCGAGCATGTGTCCCTGGTACGTCGAGTGCTGGGTAGACTGTTGGAGCATGATCTGTATGTGAAGGCAGAGAAATGTCTGTTTTTCCAGGAGTCCATCTCCTTCCTGGGACACTGGTTGTCTGCGTCAGGGGTGGAGATGGAGATTGACCGCGTTTCAGCCGTGCGTAATTGGCAGACTCCAACTACAGTAAAGGAGGTGCAGCGTTTTTTGGGTTTTGCCAATTACTACCGGAGGTTTATCCGGGGTTTTGGACAGGTAGCAGCTCCCAATACCTCCCTGCTAAAGGGGGGCCCGGTGCGTTTGCAGTGGTCGGCTGAGGCGGACAGGGCGTTTAGTCATTTGAAGGACCTGTTCACCTCAGCTCCGGTGCTGGCACATCCGGATCCCTCTTTGGCGTTCCAAGTCGAGGTGGATGCGTCCGAGGCGGGGATCGGTGCTATACTGTCCCAGCGCTCGGGCACGCCTCCAAAACTCCGCACCTGTGCTTTCTATTCCAAGAAGCTCAGTCCGGCGGAACGCAATTATGACGTGGGGGACAGGGAGCTGCTAGCTGTGGTCCAGGCCCTGAAGGTGTGGAGACATTGGCTTGAGGGGGCTAACCACCCTTTTCTCATTCTGACTGACCATCGTAACCTGGAGTACATCCGGGCAGCGAAGAGACTGAACCCTCGTCAGGCTAGGTGGGCCATGTTTCTTGCCCGGTTTGTATTTAAGATCACGTATATCCCAGGGTCACAGAACGTTAAGGCAGACGCCCTGTCCCGACGATATGACACAGAGGAGAGGTCCATTGAGCCCACTCCCATACTACCGGAGTCTTGTCTCGTGGCACCGGTGGTGTGGGAGGTCGACACGGAAATCGAGCGGGCGTTACGTACCGACCCTTCTCCCCCAGAGTGTCCAGAGGGATGGAGGTACGTACCGCTCGAGGTCCGTGACCGACTGATTTATTGGGCTCACACGTCCCCCTCCTCTGGTCATCCTGGTATTGGTCGTACGGTGCACTGTCTTAGCGGGAAGTACTGGTGGCCCACCTTAGCCAAGGACGTGAGGGTTTACGTTTCTTCCTGCTCGGTGTGCACCCAGTGTAAGGTGCCTAGACACCTGCCCAGAGGGAAGTTACAACCTCTCCCCGTTCCACAACGGCCGTGGTCTCACCTGTCGGTGGATTTTGTCACGGACCTTCCCCCCTCCCAGGGGAATACCACGATCTTGGTCGTTGTGGATCGGTTTTCTAAGGCCTGCCGTCTCATCCCTATGCCAGGTCTTCCTACAGCCCTACAAATGGCCGAAGCCCTGTTTACTCACGTTTTCCGGCACTACGGAGTGCCTGAGGATATAGTGTCTGATCGGGGTCCCCAGTTCACCTCTAGAGTGTGGAGGGCGTTTATGGAACGTTTGGGGGTCTCGATCAGCCTTACCTCGGGTTTTCACCCTGAGAGTAATGGGCAGGTGGAGAGAGTGAACCAAGATGTGGGTAGGTTTCTGAGGTCCTACTGCCAGGACCGGCAGGAGGAGTGGTCGGGGTATATTCCCTGGGCAGTGATAGCCCAAAATGCACTCCGCCACTCCTCCACTAATCTCACTCCTTTCCAGTGTGTGTTGGGCTATCAGCCGGTTCTGGCACCCTGGCATCAGAGCCAGATCGAGGCTCCTGCGGTGGATGAATGGTTTCGGCGCTCGGAGGAGACATGAAACGCTGCGCACGTCCATCTGCAGCGGGCCATCAGACGGCAGAAGGCGAGCGCCGATCGCCACCGCAGTGAGGGTCCGGTTTATGCACCGGGAGATCGGGTCTGGCTCTCGACCAGAAACCTGCCCCTTCACCTGCCCTGCCGGAAGCTGGGCCGGCGGTTTGTGGGGCCATTTAAGGACCTGAGGAGATTGGACGAGGTATGTTATAGGTTACAGCTGCCTATTAATTATCGCATTAACCCCTCGTTCCATGTGTCTCTCCTCAGGCCGGTGGTAGCTGGTCCACTCCAGGAGAATGAGGTACGAGAGGTCCCTCCGCCACCACTAGACATCGAAGGGGCTCCGGCGTACTCAGTCCGTTCCATCGTGGATTCGAGGCGTCGGATGGGGGGTCTGCAGTATCTCGTGGAGTGGGAGGGGTACGGTCCGGAGGAACGGTGCTGGGTCCCTAGGAGGGACATCCTAGATCCCTCCCTGTTGACAGAGTTCCACCGGAGTCATCCGACTCTCCCTGCTCCGCGTCCTCCTGGCAGTCCCCGAGGCCGGGGGGGGGGTACTGTCACGGATTCTGCCGAGGCTGCTCCTCCTCCTTGCCCGGGCAGGCTTCGGCGTTCGTCGTCCCCGGAGTACTAGCTACTGCCGTTCGATGTTATCGGTGGTTGTTTAGTTTTGTCTGTATTGTTTACACCTGTTCGTCATTATGTTTGATTGTTGCCCTTATATTACCCCTGTCTCTCATTAGGACATTGTGTGTGATTGTTTTCCCTTCACGTATGTCATTTAGTGAGCGGGTTATTTCCTCCCTGCGTGGAGTTATTTCTGTGTTCATATGGTCATTATCGGATTAAAGTACGTGTCCGAGAGTTCTGTGTCCTGCGCCTGACTTCTTCAACCGCATCTCACCGACAGCCGTGACAATCACTTCTCCTTTCATCAGTGTGTTTTAAAAATGCTTTTTCTTTAGTAGTTGATGTCATCTTTTTTCATGTCAAATTTTAGCTTGAATCCCAGAAAACTTATGGTAGGCCACCACATTGATATTTCCCATCAAATAAGATGGCATTGCACAAAAATTAAGAGATGCATCACAAAGCTAAGAAGTATAGTAAACTCTTATTGGAATGGTTCTGGATGTCGCCCAGTGCTGGGCTGACCTGAAACTGGAAGCAGTGGTGAAACTTTTGGTCAGAACTCTCTTGGAGAAGACTTTTGTTCTGTCCATTGGCAATCAGAGATATGGTCATGACCAGGGTCTCGTAGGGTAGCAGAAGGCTGGCACAAAGCTTGGCCTCTGAGCCTGTCTGGATCAATGCAGGAATGGCTACCATGTAAACCGAACAGAGAACATATGCATGCACAGCAACAAACACACAGGAAAATCAGTACAAAATGACAGGGCACTTCTAAACAAGAAACTACAGATGTAGGATCTTAATTTGACCTGTATTGTCATTGAAAAAGAATCCTGCAGCAACAGGATTTGAACGTTTAGTCCATAATGTTGCTTGATCAGTGGTTCACTTATGAAAAAAACACATGAAATTCACATGTGATCACGTCAATGAGAATACTTTACTTTAAAAGGCATAATTGACATTAATTCAATTGAAACAGTCATGGTCCCCTGCAGGTTTTGTGCTGTTCCAGGTTTGTTCCAGGGACGTCTCCAATAATGTTTTTAGGACGTTCTTAGAACGTTGTGTCATGGTCCCCTGGAGGTTTTTGATAGATGCAGTGAGAATACAGTATTTATGCGTTATACGCCTGCCCCCCCGCATGGCCGCCAACCCTCCCTCCTTCCTTGCCTTAAGTAGCCATCTGTCTTGTATAACCATACCAAACGTAACACATCTTACTAATATGATTGTACCGGATTTACTTTTACTATGTTATGTCTAGTCTGTGAGACCAGTTTGACAGATGATATTCAGCTGAAACTAGGCTACCAGTATGTGTGAGTCATGCATATATACTACAGGTTAAACGTTTTAGAACACCTACTCATTCAAGGGTGTTTCTTTATTTTTTTAATTAAAAACACCCTTGAATGAGTAGGTGTTCTAAAACTTTTGACCTGTAGTGTATATGCATAACTACATTGTAGAATAATAGTGAAGACATCAAAACAATGAAATAACACATATGGAATCATGTAGTAACCAAAAAAGTGTTAAACAAATCAAAATATATTTTATATTTGAGATTCTTCAAATAGCCACCCTTTGCCTTGATGACAGCTTTTCACACTCTTGGCATTCTTGAAGAAAGCATGTTGAAGAGAAGCCCCACTAGCCAAACGACCCCTAGGCTTACGTGAGGGAAAACCAATTAATGTATAATTCTAGCACGGCGTCCAGGGCCATAAAGGTTGTAGCTTACTATTTAGACGAGTTGCAGCCTCCTCCATGCTGTGTTGAAACTCATGAGAAGATTCTGATTCCATTCTCCTTCCTGATGAAATGTACTTGTCAGGTCCCTCTCAAATGCCAGCTGGACATGCTGGGCTTTTCATTGATGTAACATGCTGAATACATTTTTGCACATTGCTGTAGATGTCCCATATGTTATTCAAAATCCATGTTTCAGTGCTAACAGCACAGTCTGCATTGCTGACAAAGGCCCGCCGTATCTTTGAAGAACACTGAGTGGGGTCCATTTGTTGTTGCTGGCTGTGGATGTGATTTCACTTTGCAAGAATCAATAAACTCTGCTTCCACTGGTTCAGTTTTTGTTCAATCCAACAGGTCGTCAGGTGCATTGTAATTCATATACCATTTGTTATGTTTATGGGGAAACAAAACTGTGGGGGCACAAATTCTATCTGGGGGTCCATGCCCGGCTTTGCCACCCTGTAGAGCCGGCTCTGGGTACAATGTTTTTCCCTGAGGTACAAAAAAGTCAAAGGTACACTTCACAGGTAAACATATGAACTCACATGGTACAACCTCAAGTGAATCTTCCAGCAAGACAATAACCCCAAGTAAAAATCAAAAAACCCCAAAAGGGTTAATTGACCACAAAATCAACATTTCGCAATGGCCATCTCAGTCTCCAGACTTGAACCCCATTGAAAACCTGTGGTTTCAATTGAAGAGGAAAGTCCATAAGCACAGATGAAGGATATCAAGGATCGGGAAAGATTCTGTATGGAGGATTGGTCTAAGATCCCTCCCAATGTGTTCTCCAATCTCATAAAACATTTGAGAAAAAGGCTCAGTATCATTATCCCCGAAATGGGAGGGTGCTGGAGTATTGAGAACCGGGGATCCAATAATTTATAACCTTATGTTTTCGAGATTTTTGGTATTACTTGTTAAACAAAATATATTTCTCTGAACAATTGTATAAGTATAAAATAATATAACTGTTCCAAAAAATATCATACCATATAGCTCAGTATTTGTATTATTTATTTGACAGTCTTTTTTGCTAATCTTTATCAAAGGATCGAATAATTTTGGACCCCACTATATATTATGGACAAAGTAAAAAAAACAGGCATTGCATGCAAACTATTGAGATGTAATCAGGTTATAGTGCAAGCCAATGTCGTACACTGTACTGTATGTATATTGATGGTGCATGTGTAGTCTCAAAGCCAGAGAATCTGCCAATCACTGAAAATCACTGTTATTGACACAAATTGGTCAAATATTCACAAGGCTTTTACTTCAATCATTTAACCTGGCTACACCGGTTCCTCTGCTTGTCCTCTACACAGTGCAGTAGGGAGGTCTTGCCAGTAGGAATACTGGGATATAGGCTGACCTGGTGTTTTTATTTCTCTCATTGAGTCATGGTTCCTTCTGGGCATCACGTTTGGAGATGGATACTCTTTGTCTGCTTTCACTGGCTTTGTGTCTGTCAAAAAACTCCAAGACCGTAAGTAAATCTGCAGTCAGTTAGAATTTAGTAATCAGACATGTGGCGTCTCGTCCTGGAGTAACATTCTCTCTGTCAGAGAGGAAATTTAGAATGGTTTTTCATCTATCCTTTCTGCAGATATTTGTTCTGTGTATTTCACCTACAAATAAAGGCTTTTCAAAAATTATTCTTGATTTTTTTATCTTGATTTTTTATTTTTTATTGGCCCATTCACCCCCCCCCCCAAAAAATACAAAAACGTATAAATACTGTATTTTCACCGCAACTAGACAAAAACCTCCAGGGGACCATGGCAACGTTCTAAGAACATCCTAAAAACATTATTGGTGACGTCCCTGGAACAAACCTGTAACAGCACAAAACCTGCAGGGGACCATGACTGTTTAAATTAAATTAATGTCAATTATGCCTTTTAAAGTAAAGTACTGTCCTTGATGTGAACACGTGATTTTCATGTGTTTTTTTTTTCGTAAGGGTACCCCTGATCAAGCAACATTATGGACTAAATGTTCAAATCCTGTTGCTGCAGGATTCTTTTTCTTTGACAATACTGGTCAAATTAAGATCCTACATATGTAGTTTCTTGTTTAGAAGTGCCCTCTCATTTTGTACTGATTTTCCTGTGTGTTTGTTGCTGTGCGTGCATATGTTCTCTGTAGGGTTTACATGGTAGCCATTCCTGCAGTGATCCAGGCAGGCTCAGAGGCTAAGCTTTGTGCCAGCCTTCTGCAGCCCAACGAGACCCTGGTCATGACCATATCTCTGATTGCCAATGGACAGAACAAAAGTATTCTCCAAGAGAGTTCTGACCAAGAGTTTCACCGCTGCTTCCAGTTTCAGGTCAGCCCCGCACTGGGCGACATCCAGAACCATTCCAATAAGAGTTTACTATACTTCTTAGCTTTGTGATGCATCTCTTAATTGTGTGTGCAATGCCATCTTATTTTATGGGAAATATCAATGTGGTGGCTTACTATAACTTTTCTGGAATTCAGGCTGAAATTTGACATAAAAAAAGATGACATCAACTACTAAAGAAAAAGCATTTTTAAAACACACTGATGAAAGGAGAAGTGATTGAACCTTCACAACCTTGATGTTGTTAGCAGCACGTTCTTACCAACTAAGCCACACTGGATCATATGTTATTGGTTCATTGTCTCCCTGACAGGCCCCTCATGTGGAGAGTGACGAAGTGCAAAGATTTAAGGTGGAGATTCGAGGTGAAACTTTTCTATCAACAGAGGAGAGAAAGGTCATGATCAAACCGTACAGCCCGATGACATTCGTCCAAACGGATAAACCAATCTACAACCCGGGACAAACAGGTAATTTTACACAGAGCCAGTACACAATTAGTCTGCTTGCTAAGAAACAGGACAATTAGGTGATAGCATGTTTCTATTATGCTCTGTCATCCCAGAGACACTTGAAAGAGGACCATCAGGTGCAGATAAATAAAAAATCTGCTGTGGGTTCATTCAGAATATGTACACTGGAGTTTGAACCAACATACCACATGTTAAAAGCTGTTCCTCTGCTGGACATTATCATTGGATCCCAATTGACTCATTCATCCCCCCTCCTCTCCCTGTAACTATTCCCCAGGTTGTTGCTGTAAATGAGAATGTGTTCTCAGTCAACTTACCTGGTAAAATAATGGTTACATAAAATAAATAAAAAGATATCGATAGTGTAAATATTTTCAGCGAACTCGCAGAGCAGTTTTCCTTTATCTGCAATTTATTGAATTGGGGCTTTAGTACCAACACTAAAATATTATCCAGAAAAGCTGTCTTGCAAAATTCTGTTAACTTTCCTGAAAATCCCAGGTTTTTCAGAAATCCTGGCTGAAAGATTCCTGGAATCTGGGAATCCTTCAACAGGGATTTCTGGAAAACCTGGGAAAGTTAGCTAAATTATGCTTCTAAAATTCTCATTGAGTGCTTGTCTTTGTCTTTTCATTGTCTTTTTTCAGTGCAGTTTAGAGTGATCACCTTGGATACCAGTTTTAGCCCTGTCAATCAGCTGGTGAGTGTTGAAAATGTGCAACATTGAATATTGAAAACAATTACCTGTATTTGGTCGTCCTTTAGATCAGTATCTCCACTCTTTCAAACAGAAAGACAGATCTCAAGGGTCACAACGTCACATTACTGTCTGATAGACATAGCATTCAGGTATTATGTAACACTATGTACGATATTGTCCAACCAACTCAACTCTGCGGCCTTGTGGTTAGTGTCCTCACTGAGAATGGAAGTTTGAGGGTGTCGAGCCTTACCAAAGACTCTAAAAATGAGACCCGATGCCACTCTGCTTGGCACTGAACATTAAGGAGATGGATTGAGGTTAATGCCCAGCAATAGACTAGCGTCCTGTCCAGGCTCCTTCATGCTACAGAAACAGGACATAGGCTCCTGCCTTACGGACAAGGCTTATTATGTAGAATATACTGTAAATTTTTATTTTAATTTAGCAATCAAGTAGCTATGACATGTCATACACATCTTGTTAGTACTCCATGAACAATAAGACTTTGGAAATGGGAAATGTTTTGAACAACTATTGGGCAAAATCCAAAATCTGTCTGTTTGATAAGGCTACACAAACATTTGAGGCACATAGCACTCAGGGCAAAGGTTCTGCAGAGGTTCTCTAAATAAACCTGTGTGGGTGGATTTTAAGATCCTCAAACCTTCACCACAGGACATGGGGTTTTCCATTCATATACTGTAGGTCAGATTGGATTGTATGGGATTTTCTTTCCTGAGATTGAATTAATTTACTGAATTGACATTAGAGTTCCAGTGCAAATACTACTTGTGATGTTTAGTTGAAGAGACAAATCCAAGCACCTACCTAGTCCCTATAGTTGTAGACAGTTTTGCTCTTTTGGTCATTTTGGGGGAATTTGAGAGTTATTCATAAAACATTAACCAATCTTTTGTCTTGCCCTTCACAGTACAACATTGTGGAACTTGAGGTAAGACCCTTATTCGTCTGTCAATTTATGATGACTGTCACTAAATACTACGACATAAGACAATGACTCCACCAGCTAGGTACTGGAGGTCATCATTCATTTCCACATGGCAGTTACTAGAAGACTCCCTATAAGCTTTATGTGATAACATCTGGGCCACCTTCAACAAGCAAACTTCGGAACGTTGCAGATAGAATGTAATGAATAGAACTGACGTGACTCCTTATTCTACATGTTAGACAGGCATGTTTGGCCTACATAACATATTTGTATCTGAACGTTCCACAATGTTGTGCCCTACTAAACATGTCCCTTGTTCTATGAATCAATAGGATGTTCATCAGAACAGGATTGGACAGTGGGTCAATACTTCATCCAGTGGCAACATTCTGCAGCTTTCTCACCCCCTGAACTCTGAAGCACCTGTAGGATCTTATGCTATTGTAGTGTGGATTGGTGATAACAAAATATACCATCACTTCAAGGTAGAAAAATATGGTAAATTGAGCTTCTTTCTTTTACCTTTCATGCTACATAATATTATGGATCTGCCAGTTGAATCAATACGTCACAATACTGGAACATACATGAGTTAACTTCTGTTCTTTCATATCTAGTTTTGCCAAAGTTTGAGATCAAAATGAACCTCACCGATGAGATCAGCATTGTTCAAGAGGAGTATAAAGTACAAGTGTGTGCAACGTGAGTCAACAGTACAGTATCGCCATTTTGCAATGCACTGTAGTTACAAGACAATGTGTAACTCAGCTAAATGTCACTGTCTAATTAATCGCATTACGGTAATGCAGAACTTGATTCAAATACTATTTTAAGTATTTTAATTACTTTTACATACATTTCAAAGTAAGTATTTTGATATTTTTTCTTTGAAAATACAAGTAATTCAGTATTAACTATTGTAATACTCCATTCATTTCAACCCAGGTCTGTTTGGTCCTAGGGTTATTTGAAATAGTGTATTTGGAAACAAATACTTAAATATGCATGTATTTGAACCCAGGTCTGAGCTAATGACAAATACTAATTGAAGACCTACAATGCTACTACTGCTCAATGTCATAAATTGCTTCTATGAGTAGCCTGAGAATTCAAAAGTTTGGGACAGTGGCATTTACATGAACAGTTGGGCCTGTAGTCATAAAGCATCTCAGAGTAGGATTGCTGACCTAGGATCACATCTCCCCTGTCCATGTGATCAAAAGATCACACTGACCTTAGATCAGCACTCATACACTAAGAGGCTTTATGAATACAGGTCCAGATGCATTGACAATGTTGAAAACACTTGACTTAAATAATGCCTGCAGGTATAATGCATTATAAGTTGTTGTATTTGTAATGTCTCACATGAGGTTTATAATATACTATGTCTCTCTAAGTAGGAAATGTATGATGTTTTATGTTTTTAATGTGTTTTATTATGAAAATAAAATCAGATACACATATGGACAGCCTGTACCTGGTAAAGCAGAGGTAGAGTTGTGCCGACCTTTAGGGTACAATGTATTCATCCCAATAATAATTGATGAGAAAAATCCACAAGGAGTTCCTGATTATACACCCCCATGCCACAAAGAGTCAATAAAGGTCTGTAATCTTTCCTGAAGAAACTATCATCAGTATAATTGTTTTCACATCATATTACATTTTAATGTGATGTGGTTAAATTGATTTAAATCAGTTCTTAATGTGTGGGCTTTTGCTTGCTTTTCCCAGATGGATCAAACTGGCTGTGCTTCTCATGTCTTCAACATGTCAATTTTCACAAAGAAGGCTGGCCAGAAAATGCTCATAGACAGGCTTAGTTTAAACACAAAAGTAGAGGAGGAGGGGACAGGCAAGTCATTCATCACAAGAATTTGGAGTTGGGAAAAGTCATGACAACATTTAATGTTTTCTGTTTTTAATAATGTTTTTAAATCTTATGTAAGCTGCACTGCAATTCAGCTTCTGCATTGTGAACTGCCATTGTGCATCATGGTGGCACGTGTGGCTGTGAAATAAACCATGCTATTATCATTTGTTTTTCTTTGACAGGTATTACACAGTCAGAGGAAAAACACATAGCACTCTCCTATCTGATTGGAAAACTCACATTTGTCGACACACCCAAAATCTATGAACATGGATCAATTATTGAGGGCAAGGTAAGTCCAAATCGAGTGTTATTGTTTCTTGAACTTTGTTGAATTGTGGATGCCATTTGCTCTTTGACATTCCTGTTTACCTAACTACCAATGGTAGGTAACAGTGACACATGTAGCATCACTTCATAGAACTTTCCCCCCTTTTTCATCAGATAAACGTTGTTCACTACAACAACACACCTATCTCTGACATGTTAGTCTACCTGTTGGAGAAGAAAGGCTGGTCCTCACATCGTCTCCAGAACCTAACCACGGACAGTCATGGTATTGCCAGTTTCTCCCTCAACACAACCAGTATGCCCAAAGAGAATATTAACCTCATAGTAAGTATGATTCCTTCTAGGTTTTTAAATACTCTGAAACTCTGAAGACTCTTCATGCTCCCAAATCACCCCCTTGACCCTACACCCTAGGGCCTATCATGTTCTTGTGGAGATCTGAGAAGATTCCATTGGTATAATAAGCAATATGGTGAACTTCCACTTAGCCTATCAGAGGGCAAGGCGGAGCTCTAAGGGTTGATTTGGGATTGAGCCTTCAGTTATACTCTCTCTTCCCTCTTTGGCTTTCCAGGTAAGCAACACACCACAAGAGGAGAACACTAGATACAGGGTCCCCTATTTCAACAGAGGGCAACACATTCTCTCACTGATCCAGCCCACTGCCCCTCACAGTAAAACGTCCAGCTCTCTGGCTATTCAGAAGATGGAGAAACCACTGGCATGTGAGGAGGAAGTGTCAATCACCATCCAGTACACCATCATAGGGGAGACCGTCCCAAAGGGCTCCGTGGATGTCATCTACCTGGTGAGTAGAACCAGGAACAAGTTGTGACAACCTGCAAACCCAGGGTGCGTCCAAAATGGAACCCTATTCTCTAAGTGCACTATTTTGACCAGGGTTATTTCAGACCTAGTCCCAGCCTCTCACCTTCAAAGGAAGGATGTCCCTATACAACACCAATACTCCTCATCATCTCCTTCTTGCTAACTTGATGGGATAACTGTTTTTCCCTCCTCCAGGCCTTATCCAGAGGGGCAATAGTTCAGCATGGACACATGAAGGTTACCGTGCAGCAGGGGAGTCCTGGTGAGGAAGTTTTATTAAGTAATTATGAACGTACTGGAAGGTGCTTGATGACAATGACAGTGAGTATGGTTACATGCACACAATAAAGCAATTATTGTGGAAAGGCAGATTAATATAATACTTAGATTAAAACGTTTACGTTTTGCAAGAAGAACGCTTTCCTTAATAATCCTGTTCACATGGATGTCTGAAATCAGGCTACTGGTGCACTCTGATAAATGCAGATTAGCCTATTTAATAGGCCCAATTAAATGAGAGATGTGCATGGTAATTTGTTTTATGGCTACTTCGGGAATATGAACTCATCATGGCCAGAAAAGGTGAGGAATTTATTCTGCATTATATAATTTATGTATTATGTTTACAAATGAAATATTGTCTACTCGAGAAATTCGACATTACAGTATTCAGACGCCTACAAAAGTCAATGAAAAAGGTGAATCGTCTGCGATCAGTTTTTCGGATCGCATAGAGCAAAATAATTGAAAAAGCGTATCTATTTATTGTGAAGTGGGTCCAATGAAATGAGAGATGGGACGATTGGTAGCCTATCCTAACTTGTTGTAGGCCTATAGGCTATTTCGCGAGTAGCCTATGAAACCATCACAGTCAGAAAAGGTGAGGATTTATTCTGCAATGATTATGGTAATGAAATGAATAATTAGAAATAGGTATTTATTTCATATTATTTTAGAATGCAAAGATAAAATACATCGATTTTCGCTCACTAAGGGAAAATGATTCTATTATTATTATTATTATTATTATATTTAGCTAACTGATTTTTGTTATGAATAAGAGTGTCATATATTCCTGCACAAGGCTACTTTTGCCATCTTGCAATGCAATCCTTCAACCATGCATGGTCTGAAGTTTGCAGGAGGATAAGCACATTCTCACTTCAAGTTCAGTTTTTATAAATACCAACTTTTGAGTGAAAACTGGCGTATGTTATGAATGTTTAGGGGCATATTTTGTGCATACCCAACGTTTATATGCCCCTGGTGTTTTAATCGGCGTATGCTTTCTTAGATTTTGACATTACATCGATTAAGATAGAGTAAGGTGACTCTTGCATAATCTGTTTACTGCCATAATCAGTTTACTATCTAATTATTACTGTGCATGTAAACGTACTCAGTGTGACATGCTCTTGCGTTGCAGTAACTGAGGGTGAAGTCACCTTGAAGTTGGCAGTGGTTCCAGAGATGGCGCCAGTGATACAGGTCCTGGTGTACAGTATGCTTCCCAGCGAGACTGTAATCGCCCACAGCATGAACTTCCCCACTGAGAAATGCTTCAGGCACAAGGTGTGGGTATATGTACAGTGAGGGGAAAAAGTATTTGATCCCCTGCTGATTTTGTACAATTGCCCACTGACAAAGACATGATCAGTCTATAATTGTAATGGTAGGTTTATTTGAACAATGAGCGACAGAATAACAACAACAAAAATCCAGTAAAACGCATGTCAAAAATGTTATAAATTGATTTGCATTTTAATGAGGGAAATAAGTATTTGACCCCTCTGCAAAACATGACTTAGTACTTGGTGGCAAAACCCTTGTTGGCAATCACAGAGGTCAGACGTTTCTTGTAGTTGGCCACCAGGTTTGCACACATCTCAGGAGGGATTTTGTCCCACTCCTCTTTGCAGATCTTCTCCAAGTCATTAAGGTTTCGAGGCTGACGTTTGGCAACTCGAACCTTCAGCTCCCGCCACAGATTTTCTATGGGATTACGTCTGGAGACTGGCTAGGCCACTCCAGGACCTTAATGTGCTTCTTCTTGAGCCACTCCTTTGTTGCCTTGGCTGTGTGTTTTGGGTCATTGTCATGCTGGAATACCCATCCACAACCCATTCTCAATGCCCTGGCTGAGGGAAGGAGGTTCTCACCCAAGATTTGACGGTACATGGCCCCGTCCATCGTCCCTTTGATGCAGTGAAGTTGTCCTGTCCCCTTAGCAGAAAAACACCCCCAAAGCATAATGTTTCCACCTACATGTTTGACGGTGGGGATGGTGTTATTGGGGTCATAGGCAGCATTCCTCCTCCTCCAAACACGGCGAGTTGAGTTGATGCCAAAGAGCTCCATTTTGGTCTCATCTGACCACAACACTTTCACCCAGTTCTCCTCTGAATCATTCAGATGTACATTGGCAAACTTCAGACGGCCCTGTATATGTGCTTTCTTGAGATGGGGGACCTTGCGGGTGCTGCAGGATTTCAGTCCTTCACGGCGTAGTGTGTTACCAATTGTTTTCTTGGTGACAATGGTCCCAGCTGCCTTGAGATCTTTGACAAGATCCTCCCGTGTAGTTCTGGGCTGATTCCTCACCGTTCTCATGATCATTGCAGCTCCACGAGGTGAGATCTTGCATGGAGCCCCAGGCCGAGGGAGACTGACAGTTCTTTTGTGTTTCTTCCATTTGTGAATAATCGCACCAACTGTTGTCACCTTCTCACCAAGCTGCTTGGCGATGGTCTTGTAGCCCATTCCAGCCTTGTGTAGGTCTACAATCTTGTCCCTGACATCCTTGGAGAGCTCTTTGGTCTTGGCCATGGTGGAGAGTTTGGAATCTGATTGATTGATTGCTTCTGTGGACAGGTGTCTTTTATACAGGTAACAAGCTGAGATTAGGAGCACTCCCTTTAAGAGTGTGCTCCTAATCTCAGCTCGTTCCCTGTATAAAAGACACCTGGGAGCCAGAAATCTTTTTGATTGAGAGGGGGTGAAATACTTATTACCCTCATTAAAATGCAAATCAATTTATAACATTTTTGACATGCATTTTTCTGGATTTTTGTTGTTGTTATTCTGTCTCTCACTGTTCAAATAAACCTACCATTAAAATTATAGACTGATCATTTCTTTGTCAGTGGGCAAACGTACAAAATCAGCAGGGGATCAAATACTTTTTTGCCTCACTGTAAGTGAAAAATATGGGTTGTTTATGAATTCGAAGGACCAATAAAAAACTTAGGTGCTGGATTTTAGGCCGGTAGCAACCACCACAGGGTGTCCTTTCAGAACACAAGGAAGCAGTAGTTCCAGTTCAAGGGTTTATAATTATTATTATTATATGCCATTTAGCAGACGTTTTTACCCAAAGCGACTTACAGTCATGTGCGCATACATTTTTACGTATGGGTGGTCCCGGGGATCGAACCCACTACCCTGGCGTTACAAGCGCCATGCTCTACCAATTGAGCTACAGAGGACCACATGAAGATCTACACACACACATACAACACCACTCTCTCTGATACTAATTGTGGTTCTGTAAAGAAAAGAGGAGAACTCAGGCTATAGCACAGTATGGGAAAAATATGCCTCTTTGCATGTCAACAAACTAAATAGGATATGTGGACCCAAACACATACTAGATGCACAACGAAACAATAGAGTAATGTAGAAATATCTGCACATAATAAGCATGAGCAATCTACAACCGAAAATAGCCTTGCACCACAGACAAATGCTAACTAATGCTAACCACTAACTAGCATGCTAAATAGTAATGCATTCCGGATGACAATGCTAATGTTAATGCTAACACTAGCGGGTGTACGCGAGCTAGCAAGTTTAACACAAATGCTAGATATTTACAACAGACTCTATTTAGCTCCAAACAACAAGACATCAGGATTTTGGCACTTACATTTAGCTGCACGTACAATAAAACATCAGAAAGAAAAGCAATGTTTTCTAAGGAGGTAGAATATGGAGGAGTGAAAAACCAGTGGATCATCAGAATGGAAACTACAGACTGCCTGAGGCCCTGCCAGGTCAGGTATTATGCTAAGTCCCGGGAAAAAAGGCTGCTGATTGGCTAATACAATTATGATGATTGACATTACCTAATTTCAATAAGAAAACCAAAAGTTGGGGTCTTGGAAAGGAGATGAGCTGTCCATTTTCACAGCTGACCCCAAATGTGTTGTACCTATTTGCTACAACTGACAAGCCAGCTAAGGGTCAGTAGCTTCTTGAGGAAGGGCGGGAAGCTGGATGAGTCAAGCAACAGGCCTGACGTAGGTTCTGTCCTTGACTTCGATCTCTGCTGTCCTCACTTTCCCGTCTGCTCCAGGGATAACTGACTTGACAGTTCCAATTTGCCACAGTGCCCTAGGAAGCTGATCATCACAACAGTCCCAACTATAAGCTCTTCCTTACTGTGAAACAGTGCCAGAAATTGTCGGCTAGAACCTGGCTGTGTCTACATATTTTGCGACTGAGCAGTTCAGACTCTGGGTAGACCACCTGTGGTAGTGACGAGTCTGGCCGCCCCATGAGAAGAGAGTTAGAAGTGATTGGGTCCGGATCCGCGATGTCCGACGAAACATATCCCAAGGGATTGTAGTCTGGTTTTCAACCTTCCCAAGTTCTCTCATGTCACCCCGCTCCTCCGCACACTCCACTGGCTTCCAGTTGAGGCTTGCATCTACTACAAGACCATGGTGCTTGCCTACGGAGCTGTGAGGGGAACGGCACCTCCTTACCTTCAGGCTCTGATCAGACCCTACACCCAAACGAGGGCACTACGTTCATCCACCTCTGGCCTGCTAGCCCCCCTACCTCTACGGAAGCACAGCTCCCACTCAGCCCAGTCAAAGCTATTCGCTGCTCTGGCACCCCAATGGTGGAACAAGCTCCCCCACGACGCCAGGACAGCGGAGTCACTGACCACCTTCCGGAGACACTTGAAACCCTACCTCTTTAAGGAATACCTGGAATAGTATCAAAGTAATCATTCTACCCCCCCCCTCCCTCCCCCACCCCTCCATAAAAAAAAAAGTGGTTGTCCCACTGGCTATCATAAGTTGAATGCACCAATTTGTAAGTCGCTCTGGATAAGATCGTCTGCTAAATGATGTAAATGTAAGATCCCTTCTACTTCAATTAGGACAGTCCTCAGCACCTCTTCGGAGATGGTCTGCGCGCCAAGGGTGGTTTGCAGGGCAGTCTTGATGGATCTGATCTCCCTCTCCCAGCATCCTCCAAAGTGCGGTGCACTTGGTAGGTTGAAGGCGAAGCGAATCTTCTGACTATTTAACTGTTCCTGGAACTATGGGTGGAGAGTCATGAAGGCCTCCTGTAGCTCCCGCTTCCCTCCCTTGAAATTTGTTCCTCGATCAGACAGGATCTGATTTCTCTTTGAGCGATGAAGCCTCTCAAAGCCTTTAGGAACAAATCAGAATCCATGTTCGTCAGTAGATCCACGTGTACAGCCTGGGTGGTCATGCGCTTAAAGATGATGCCCCATCTCTTTTCATTTCTTCGGGCCAATCTTGATGATATACGGTCCAAAGCAGTCCACACCTGTATAATAGAATGTGGGCTTGTGGAGCCGCAGTCGGGCTGGAGGCAGGTCAGCCATCCTAGGCACATCTGGCTGGCCTTGCCAATTCCTGCATTCGGCGCAACCAAGCTGAAAACGCCGAATAGCTGCCCTCCCTCTCAGAATCCAGAACCTTCAATGTAACTCAGCAAACACCCTGTCTTGGCCCGGGTGTCTCAGCTGCTCATCATATTTATTGAGCAGCAACCTGGTGAGCGGATGACCTGGGTCCAGAACTACTGGGTGAAGAACGTCAGGGCCCAGCTGGTCACACCTCCGAAGGTGACTTCCAACACGAATCAGTCCGGTGTCGTTGTCATACTCCGGGGCCAGTGTCACCAGACGGCTGCTCGGAGGGACTGGCTTGCCTTCCTCTAGTAGGGAGAGGTCTTCTGGGAAGCTCTCAGACTGAGCATGTCTGAGTACTTTGAGTTCTGCTTGCTTGAAATCGTCGGCTGAAGGGTTGTCGACACTACTTGCCGCCCCGTGTAGCAACTGCACTGTGGCTTCCACCAGCTCATGGAAAGTGTTGAACTGGGCAACATCAGGGAGAGATGACTTGGTGTCCGCTGACAGGAGTCCACAGAAGGTAAGCTTCCGCAGCTCCTCTGCTTCATCAGGAGGTACTTGGTCGGATCTTCTCGGGCCAGGATGACTGGGCCTGCCACAGGAATGGAGGACCTTGACTCCAACGGTTGTGTTCTATAAGCTGAGACAGCGTCTTGCCATGTGTGATATCGTCGATTTCTCTCCGTGTACATGTAACGCCAGGCCTGGGGGTCCGTGAGCTCCTGTATTTCTGTGACTCTTGTGCCTACAAATACTTTGTACGTGCAGGAGTCTGACTGGAGCCAGGTTAAGACTGTTGTAGAATCCGACCAGACATGACCTCGTGGATTTCCTCAGTGAGTTATTTTCTGATGACCACGGCCAGCTGGGCACCGGTGAGTGCTGCACAGAGCTCGAGTCTTGGCATTGACTGTTGTTGTTTCGGGGCCACTCTTGATCTTGCTGCAAGGAATGCCACTTGGATCCGTCCCTTGGTGTCTTCAGTATGGAGGTACGCAATGGCACCGTACGCACGTTCTGAGGCATCACTGAGGACTTGAACACTTCTTGTGCTGGTTGGGAGATCCATGTCGGTGCTGATGTAACACCTTGGTAGTGTGACCTGAGACAGCTGTGGAAGTTCGTTCTCCCAAATAAGCCACGCTTGGAGAAGATTTTCAGGTAGGTCTGGGACATCCCACCCTCTTTTCTTATCCCAGAGCCTTTGGACCACAACCTTGGCCGTGTGGTGTATGGAACGATGAAGCCAAGTGGATCGTACTGGCTGGCAAGGATCCGATATATGTTGCGCATGGTGGGTTCAACTTTCTCCATGTGACCGTGCTTATAGCCAAGAGTGTCAGACAGACATTGCCATCGTAATCCAAGGGTGCGCTCTTGGCAAGAAGGTGCTTCAACTTGTCCACCAGTTTCTTGGCTTCATCTGCAGAGGGGAGACTTTGTAGACAGTTGTCTACATAGAAACAGCATTCTACAGAGAAGCTCACATCTTCTTTGGGCTCACTGTGGTTAAACGCAAGCTTCCGAAGGGCAAACGTGGTGCAGCAGGGGCTACATGTCGTCCCAAAGGGAAGTACCTGCCACTCATAGACCTCAGGGTAATCATCACGGTTTAGCTTTCAAGGGACGAAGGTTCTTCTTCCACAAAAGGGGAGTGGCGTACCTTTGAACCCTGTCCATTTCGACCTTGACTGTCTTCTCCTCCAGTAGATGCATGGCTTCTACATCTTGTTTGGACCATGTGACGAGCTTCTCACTCCTGTATGGTAGCGTATCCAACTGCCAGAGCTTCTCTACATGGCTGAAGAGCTCTGCAGATGGAGAGACGAGGGATGTATGAAGGAACTTTTAAGGGTCCATCTGAGCTAAGTTTTGATGGCGGCAGGTCCGCCAGGGGGACCCAAACGCACTGGCTCTTACGGGGTGATTAGATGGGGAATGTCTGATCCGATGCGCAGTAGCGGCTGCGCCTGATACAGCGGTTGAAGAGGAAGGCCTTTGAGGTGCCGATACCTTTTCTGAAGGGCTTTGACAGGGTAGGTATGCGGTGCAAGGCCCAACTATTCAGCTGTGAAGGCTCTGTGGATGTCAAAGGATTGGTTGAGTAACAGGGGCCACAGAGAATGACAAAGAAGCTCCATGGATGACTCAAATATCTTGACGCACAGTACGAAGTCCTCAGAATTGCCTTGGAGGCCTAGCTGCTCTGCTGCTTCGTGTAGAGGTATAGTGCGCTCCGACCTGTCGTCCAACAGGGCGTACGTGTCAAGTGACTTGTTGCCGCTCTGCAAGATGACTCCACTCATCTTCAGCAACACCTTACTGCTGCCGGAAGGTCGATCAACGTAGAGGGTCTCTGCAGTGGAGCTCACCAGGCCTCTGTTGGCGCCTTTGTGCTGGTGGTCTTCATAGTGTTCGTGCTAGCGTTCTTTGTAGCAGTCCGACTAGTGTTGACCTCGTGGAGAATCTCAAGATGCTTCTTCTCGCACTTCTTGCACTTAGCCTTGAGAGTACACTGAGCTGCTTGGTGTTCGCGTCCACACTTCCCACATCTTTCATTTGTCTTGATCCAGGATTCTTTCTGTTCTTTGGAAAGGAGCTGAAAGTTGGTGCATTGATTCATGTAATGCTGCATGGTGTTGCAGAACGACAATACTTATTTGGCTTCTCACGTGACTTTTCCTCCGGAGATTGGTTCTGCGCAGAGACTTCGCTTTGTCCTTTCTCTGCTCACCCCCGTGGAGGATGGTGATGGTCTTAGGGAAGGATTTGTCTTCATGTTGATCTCGGCATGAGCTAGGGTGGTCCCTGCTTTGGTCGCTACTGAACTGTGTGTCATCTACTTGTACTCTCACGTCGTACTCAAGCCACTCTGCTAGGTGAAGGAGGGTTGGAATGGGTGTCTTGATGGGGTTCACACATCTCTTGAAGCTGACTCTTAGGTTGTGTGATAACTTAGCTAAGAGGCGGGAGACATGTGATCCACACCTCAGTTATGTCTGTCCATTACTCCCTAGCTGATCCAACATGCCAACCAAGGCACGCATCCTCAGAGCGAATGTTCGGAATGCCTTGGTGTCACCACTCTTGATGTTGGGGCCATCCATTAACCCTGCAATGCATTGGAGGGCAAACAGGTGGGGCTGGCCATACAGTTCTGTGAGGGACTCCATGGTGTCACTGTATGTGTACCTGCTGTTGCTGTAGGAGTTGGCAATTAGCAAAGCCTCTTCCAACTTCAGGTGGTCCAACAATATCTGAAACTTGAAGCACTCTGTTGCATCTACAGGCAGCACATTGTCGAGGGCCAACTTCAGTCTTGCAAACTCTCGTGGGTATTCATTGATAAAGTTGGGGATGGTAGGAGTTAGTCCACGGTAGGTGCACTCTCAGCTGGGCGGAGAAGGTGTGCGGAAGGTAGCTGCTGCTGTTCTTGTTGCGAGAGTAATTAATTCCACTCACAGTGCCCTCTACACGTGGTCCCTCGTTGGAGTGGTGTGTTGTTGTGTGTGTGGTGATCGTCTGCCTTGACTCGTAGCATACCTCATAGTCGACCAGACGATGCGGGGGGCGAGTCTGACGGTGGGGACGAACCACAACTTGTGGAGGATCTTCTCTGGTGACTGGCTTCCTTGGACTCTGGCAGTTACTGCATCCTGCTCGTAAGGACCATGAAAAATATGGGTTGTTTATGATTTCGAAGGACCAATAAAAAGGGATAAAAAACCTAGGTGCTGGATTTTAGGCCGGTAGCAACCACCACAGGGTGTCCGTTCAGAACACGAGGATGCAGTAGTTCCAGTTCAATGGTTTAATGAAGATCCACACACACAAATACAACACCACCCTCTCTGATACTAATTGTGGTTCTGCAAAGAAAAGAGGAGAACTTAGGCTATAGCACAGTATGGGAAAAATATGCCTACAAACTAAACAGGCTATGCGGACCCAAACACATGCTAGATGCACAAACAAACAACAGAGCAATGTAGAAATATCTACACAATATAAAACATAATAAGCATGAGCAATCTATAACCGAAAATAGCCTAGCACCACAGACAAATGCTAACAAATGCTAATCGCTAATATGCATGCTAAATAGTAACGCATTCCGGATGACAATGCTAATGCTAATGCTAGCGGGAGTACGCGAGCTAGCTAGCTAGCTGCCAAGTTTAACACAAATGGTACATATTTACAACAGACAGGATTTTGGGACTTACATTTAGCTGCACCTTCAATAAAACATCAGAAAGAAAAGCAATTTGTTCTAAGGAGGTAGAATAAGAGAAGAGAAAAATTGGTTGGTCATCAGAATGGAAACTACAGACTGTCTGAGGCCCTGGCTGGTCAGGTATTATGCTAAGTCCCGGGGGAAAGGCTGCTGATTGGCTGATACAATTATGATGATTGGCGTGACCTTATTTCAATAAGAAAACCAAAAGAAAGTTGGGGTCTTGGAAAGGAGATGAGCTGGCCGTTTTTACAGTGTGCATGCGTCTGTGTGTGTCATACCCTCATCACAAAGATATTGTGTACACTAAAGGTGTATCATGTACACTTGTGTATGTCATGTGTGCCAGGTGTTGGTGGAGTTCTCACCCTCAAAAGCGGTCCCAGGGGAGGAGAACACCCTGCAGCTCTCGGCCCAGCCCGGCTCCCTCTGTGGCCTCAGCACTGTGGACAAGAGTGTTCACATCATGGAGCCAGGGAAGAGGCTGGATGCTGACAAGGTAACAGAGCTCACTGAAGTGAATGTCAACGGTCATACCACCATATAAACAGCTTTTGTGGTGCTGGGAATACAAACAGCTTCAGGGGAATAAGAAGTGACTACAGCAGACTTAGAGTGGGTCTGTTCACAGTGGGCCAATGGGTGTGCTTTCATCAACTGGAAAGCATATCCCTATTGGTACTTAAAGTGGCAATATGTAACTTTTTGGGCGACCTGAATTCAACCAAATTCACATAGAAATGTGAGTAATAGATCTACTTGAAAGGAAGTCTAAGAAGCATTGTATCTGTTCTATGTGTGCTATTTCTTTGGTCCCCGTTCTTAAGTTTTGTTTTTGCATCTTTTACTTTTGGGTTTGTACACCATCTTCAAACAGCTGAAACAACAATATTTATGGTTATGGAAAATATATTTCACAGCGGTTTAGATGGTACAATGATTCTCTACACTATACTAGGCTATTTTGTCACATAAACCGCTGTGAAATATATTTTCCATAACCATAAATATTGTTGTTTCAGCTGTTTGAAGATGGTGTACAAACCCAAAAGTAAAAGATGCAAAAACAAAACTTAAGAACGGGGACCAAAGAAGCAACCAGGAAATGGAGGAGCGATTTCTGCATAGTGTGACTTTAATAAGTTCAAATTCTGGGTTGTGTTCATTAGGGCACGGAAAGCATTTTAAAAACGTTTAGCAATGGAAAATGAAATTAGACAAGTCTAAGTAGTCACTGCCTTCTGTTTGGCGCCCAATGAACAAGGTCATTTCACGTCTCCTTATTATCCCATTCCAGATATTTGATTTGTTACCAGTCAAGGAGACAACATACATTCCCTACGAGCTTGAAGATCCAGTAGCATGTTTACATGTAAGACCAAGGAGATATGTAATGCCATACCCAGATGGACTAACTGAGGAGAAAAAGGAACCTTATGAAGTTTTTCAGGTAACTTCTGCCTTGTTTTCTCTTACCTTGAAGCCTCTTTTCCTCTCTCTCATAAGAATCAGTTACCAAACTGTTACCATGCATTCATCTTCTTAAATTATACATTGCTAAAATAGCCTGTTTGAGGCAACAACAAAAAAACATATAGAATAGAAAAATAAAACTGAGACATTCATTAATATCGAGCTCTCTTGTTTGTGATTCTTACATTTCTAGAAACTGGGACTGAAGCTGGCAACTAATCTGATTCTAAGAGTACCTTCCTGCCTAAATTACAAGGGGAACCAGTACCATCGATCCTATGGTGAGATGTCCTCCTTAACACCGCTTACTCTCGTCATTGCCAGAAGTCTTTGTTGAATCTTGGAAAATGTATGGTTTTTGTTATTCTAACATAGCCTGGTTAAACCAGTCTGAACGCTGCATGCATCACCAGTGAGCGCAGCATTCGGTCTGGTTTGACCAGGCTGATTCTAACACGAGAATAATGACTGTTTTGTTTTAGATATACCCTACAGATACCACTCCCGCACTGTAGAAATGGACAGCCTTGAAACGGGTGCATCAGGTCAGCGAATTCAAGTGGGTCAAGCTGGATTAATCGGAGCCGGACATGGTGCCGCTCCACCTCCGCCACCCATAGAGACGGTCCGTACGTTCTTCCCTGAGACATGGATATGGGATCTTGTGGAAGTTGGGTAAGAGCACTGCACAGTGAGGCTGTTGTCTTATAGATGAGTTGACTGACAATATCACAAAAATAACGCGCGCGCATCATTGAGGCAGAAGGCTGTGTGATGTTATGATTCTGAACGGTCAGATAGTTAGCAACAATGACAAGAAGCTGCCATGTGGAGAATAGTCGGTGGCTCGTTTGAGCTCGTAGTACCTTATTATTGATACCATGTCTTGTTTTGAGGTGTTTTGACTCATGTCATGTCAATGCTAATATGCCAAAAATTCGCTAGCTAGCTAACCAGCAACTGTAATGATGTATTTGAGAAACAACAAGTGCTCATTGTGCAAATGTATTTATGTTTTCAATAAGCATTTGGAGGCAAAATATAGTTAACTTGTCAACAATCTAAGCCAGCCCGTCTGTTTTGCCCCATAGTTGCGTACGTGTCAGTTTTGTTGCTAAACAACCAACCCACCTATATCAAACATACATTAGTGGTCTAGATTAGGAACCTGTACCTCATTAAACTGCATTACAGAGTAGGGGAGAGTGGTGTATAATTGATAAATGTTTTACATTCAGCATCACTCCGTCAAGGGAAATATAGTATTCTTTCTAACAAAGATATCGACATATATTTCAGGATGTTGTGTATCCCTGGAAATAATCAGAATTCATGTAAACATTACAGTATTGAAAACATAGCTTGTCCCAAAGAATTGGTCTCTTGGCACAAGGGGTAAATTAAGCTGCCTACACATTTCTGTATTGAATGAAATATTACCACTACCTTTTTAAAACCATAGCTAGGTTTCCATCCGATTGGCGACAGATTTTCATGCAAATATTTTCTACAATCCGCATAAAAACAATATGCGTATTTTCCCACCGGAGATATTTCCATCAAATTGACTATATGATGAGATTGTTATGGACAAAAGAGCGAGGTTCTTTTTATTTGTCAAATGACAGCCAATCATCGATCATCATGTCACCAGAATAAAACCCTCAATATTTATTTAATCTGAAGCCTAATAAACTGCATGTTCTCCCGACGAGTTGTAGTGGGAGGACCACACAACATGTCATCGCGTGATTCCAAGTTTACTTAGATATGATGGTTATTATATCAATATTTGCGCATTAAAAGCGTTTCCACCACCATTTCTCGCATAATCTATTTTACTGACACAAAAAGGTCCCACCTTGTCTATCGTATTTTTTTTGTCGACAATTCGACATTTTTACAGACAAATGTTCTGTTTCCATCAGGCCTGTCATTACATTTTTTCCAACATACTTTACGCGCGCAAAAAGGTTGAATGGAAACCTGGTTCATGTCTATCTCTATTTCCCAAACACAATTCAACACAATCACAATCGCTTTTTTGTCTTTTAATCATTTTAAGCATCATTTAACACCGGCTTAACACCTAACAAATGCTTTAAACTTTTTTTAAACACTTTTAACATAGGCCAGACATGTTGTTACAGTGGCTTGCGAAAGTATTCACCCCCCTTGGCATTTTTCCTTTTTTGTTGCCTTACAACCTGGAATTAAAATTGATTTTTTGGGGGTTTGTATCATTTGATTTACACAACATGCCTACCACTTTGAAGATGCAAAATATTTTTTTGGGTGAGACAAACAAGAAATAAGACAAAAAAACGGAAAACTTGAGCGTGCGTAACTATTCACCCTGGATTGAGGTCTGGGCTTTGACTAGGCCATTCCAAGACATTTAAATGTTTCCCGTTAAACCACTCAAGTGTTGCTTTAGCAGTATGCTTAGGGTCATTGTCCAGCTGGAAGGTGAACCTCCATCCCAGTCTCAAATCTCTGGAAGACTGAAACAGGTTTCCCTCAAGAATGTCCCTGTATTTAGCGCCATCCATCATTCCTTCAATTCTGACCAATTTCCCAGACCCTGCCGATGAAAAACATCCCCACAGCATGATGCTGCCACCACCATGTTTCACTGTGGGGATGGTGTTCTCGGGGTGATGAGAGGTGTTGGGTTTGCGCCAGACATAGCTTTTTCCTTGATGGATAAAAAGCTAAATTTTTGTCTCATCTGACCAGAGTACCTTCTTCCATATGTCTGGGGAGTCTCCCACATGCCTTTTTTTCTTTAAGCAATGGCTTTTTTCTGGCCACTCTTCCGTAAAGCCCAGCTCTGTATAGTGTATGGCTTAAAGTGGTCCTATGGACAGATACTTGAATCTCCGCTGTGCAGCTTTGCAGCTCCTTCAGGGTTATCTTTGGTCTCTTTGTTGCCTCTCTGATTAATGCCCTCCTTGCCTGGTCCGTGAGTTTTGGTGGGCGGCTCTCTCTTGGCAGGTTTGTTGTGGTGCCATATTCTTTCCATTTTCTAATAATGGATTTAATGGTGCTCCGTGAGATATTAAAAGTTTCTGTTATTTTTTTACAACCCAACCCTGATCTGTACTTCTCCACAACTTTGTCCCTGACCTGTTTGGAGAGCTCCTTGGTCTTCATGGTGCCGCTTGCTTGGTGGTGCCCCTTGCTTAGTGGTGTTGCAGACTCTGGAGCCTTTCAGAACAGGTGTATATATACTGAGATCATGTGACAGATCATGTGACACTTAGATTGCACACAGGTGGACTTTATTTCACTAATTATGTGACTTCTGAAGGTAATTGGTTGCACCAGATCTTATTTAGGGGCTTCATAGCAAAGGGGGTGAATGCATATGCATGCACCTGTCATGACTTCCGCCGAGGCTGCCTCCCCTCCTTGTTCGGGCAGGATTCGGCGTTCGTCGTTACCGGATACTAGCTACTGCCGATCCTATTCTCATCACTCCACTTGTCATGTCTTGTCTTGTCAATCACACACACCTGGTGCTCATTCCCCTAATTAGTATGTGTATAAGTGCTCCCTCTGTTCCCCTTGTCTTTGTGAGTGATTGTATTTGTGAGAGCGAGTAGCTCGGTTGAGCTACTCTTCCATTTGTTATTGCCAAAGTGGAATATTTCCCTTGTGATAGTTTCGTTTTGACGCTGGGTTCGTTTTATTTATGTAAACGGAATAAACTCTGGACTTCGGTGTTTTACCCCCTGCGCCTGACTCCTTCATTCACACCTCGTCACAGAATCACTCACCTGATCTGATATGGAGTCTGCAGGAGAAGACCGCATGCCTGAAGTTGTGGCAAGGGTCCAGGAGCATTCCTCGATGCTCGCCAGCTTGGGGGAAGCGATGGATTGGGTTCTTCAGGTAGTACAACGCCTGGAGAAGAGAGGACCCGATCTATCGAGACCAGCTGGTCAACCGGATCCAGCCACCTACACCCCAGCCCCTGGAGGGATCCATATATCCCGGCCACCAGCGTTTGATGGGATGGCAGTGCGATGTAAGGGATTTCTGCTCCAACTAGAGATGTATTTCTCCAGCATCAGGCCGGCGCCACTGGAGTGGGAGAAGGTATCCATCCTCGTTTCCTGCCTTTGTGGGAGAGCCCTGGAGTGGGCCAACGCGGTGTGGAACGAGGGAGCTGCCGCGTTGGAGGACTACAGGGAGTTTGCTCGCCTCTTTCGGACCGTTTTCGATCACCCGCTAGAGGGTGAACAACTGGTCCATCTGAGGCAGGGGACGAGGTCCGCACAGGACTACGCGCTGGAGCTCCGGACGCTGGCAGCGGGGTCCGGGTGGAACGAGCGGGCCCTGATCGACCATTTCCAGTGCCACCTAAGGGAGGACGTCCGACGGGAGCTAGCCTGCCGTGATGCCATGCTATCGTTCTCCCAACTGGTGGACATGGCCATCCGGCTGGACAATCTGCTAGCAGCCAGAGGACGTCCTGGTAGGGGTCTGCCCGTTCCCGCTCCGGACGACTCTGACCCTGAGCAGATGGCGCTGGGGGGAGCCGCCGGTCGAGAGAGCGCAGAAGGACAGCGACAGTGCCACTCTGGTGGCACGAAGGGACAATCCACCTCACGTCGCAGTCAACGTTCCTTTGGGTCTGGAGGCGGTAGGCAGAGTACTCATGCATCACCCCAGGTAACGAACACCCAAACTTGTTCAGGGCCCTTTGCGGCGCATTGTACCTTATCTATCTCCTTTCCCGATCACCTGGTAGTTTCCCAGTGTAAGGCGCTAGTCAATTCAGGCGCAGCTGGGAACTTTATGGACAGGGCATTTGCACGCCGTCAAGGCATTTCATTGGTTCCCCTATCCATTCCACTCCCCATCAGAGCACTTGATAGTGGACCATTAGGGTCAGAGTTGGTTAAGGAGGTTACTGTACCAGTCACCATGATTACACAGGAGACGCATGTTGAGCATATCACTTTTTTGATTATTGAGTCTCCTGCTTACCCTGTAGTCTTAGGTATTCCGTGGTTAGCCCTTCACAACCCCAATTTTTCATGGCCGCAGAGGGTTCTTACGGGGTGGTGAGTGTCTGGGTAGGTGTCTAGGTGTTTCCGTTGGTGCGACCACGGTGGAAAGTCCAGACGGTACCCCCACCGTGCGCATTCCCCCCGAATACCATGATCTGGCGATCGCGTTTTTCAAGATGCAAGCGACTAAATTACCACCTCATCGGGAGGGGGATTGCACGATAAACCTTCGGGTAGACGTTGTACCTCCCAGGAATCATGTGTATCCCATGTCGCAGGCTGAAACGGAAGCTATGGAAACATACGTCATCGAGTCCCTCTGCCAGGGGTATAAACGTCCCTCCACTTCACCTGCTTCCTCGAGTTTCTTCTTTGCGAAGAAGAAAGATGGCGGTTTACACCCGTGCATTGATTGTCGACCACTGAATAAGGTGACGGTATGATTTAGTTATCCTCTTCCCCTCATTCCTTCAGTGATTGAGTCAATGCACGGGGCCTGTTTTTTCACGAAATTAGACCTCAGGAGTGCCTACAACCTGGTGCGTATTCGGGAAGGGGATGAGTGGAAAACAGCATTCAGCACAACCTCGAGGCATTATGAATACCTGGTGATGCCCTAAGGTTTGATGAATGCTCCATCCGTTTTCCAGTCCTTTGTGAACGAGTTGTTTCGGGACATGCTTGGTCGCGGTGTGGTGGTCTACATCGATGACATCCTGGTGTATTCTGCTGCGCGCGCCGAGCATGTGTCCCTGGTTTGCAAGGCACTGGTCCAACTGCTGGAGAATGATGTTTATGTCAAGGCAGAGAAGTATGACTTTTTCCAGCAGTCAATCTCCTTCCTCGGATACCGCATTACAACCACAGGTGTGGAGATGGAGGGAGATCGCATTTCAGCCATGTGTAATTGGCCAACTCCAACCACGGTGAAGGAGGTGCAGCGCTTCCTTGGCTTTGCCAACTACTATCAGAGGTTTATTCAGGGCTTTGGCAAGGTTGCAGCTCCCATTAACTCCTTGTTGAAGGGTGGGCCGTCCCGGCTCCGCTGGTCTGCTGAGGCTGATTTGGCCTTCAGTAGATTGCGGGGTCTGTTCACCTCAGCCCCGGTACTGGCTCACCCCGATTCATCACTATCGTTCGTAGTGGAGGTGGATGCGTCCAAGGTAGGGATATGCGCTGTCTTATCCCAACACTCGGGCACGCCACCCAAGCTCTGCCCCTGTGCCTTCTTTTCGAAGAAGCTCAGCTCGGCGGAGCAGAACTACGGCGTTGGTGATCGGGAGCTGCTGGCTGTTGTCCGAGCTTTGACGGTGTGGAGGCATTGGCTCGAAGGGGCGAAACACCCTTTCCTCGTCTGGACAGACCACCGTAACCTGGAGTACATTCGGGCAGCGAGGAGGCTGAATCCTCACCAGGCCAGGTGGGCCCTCTTCTTCACTCGGTTTGATTTCACACTCTCATAAATTCCGGGTACGAAGAACGTGAAGGCAGTCGCAATGTCTCGGCTGTATGAAACAGAGGAGAGGCCCAGAGACAACACCCCCATACTCCCGGCCTCATGCATTGTGGTGCCGGTAGTATGGGCGATGGACGCATATATTGCGCAGGCATTACGCACAGATCCATCTCCACTGCAGTGTCCAGCTGGGCTGCAGTACGTGCCTGCGCTTATCCGTGATCGTATGATCTACTGGGCACACACGACACCCTCCTCTGGTCATCCAGGTATCGGTCGTACAATGCGCTGCCTGACCGAGAAGTACTGGTGGCCTACCTTGGCTAAGGACGTGAGGGTGTATGTTTCCTCCTGCTCAGTGTGCGCCCAGAGTAAGGCACCTAGGCACCTCCCAGCGGGTAAGCTACAACCTTTACCAGTTCCACAACGACCATGGTCTCAACTTAGTATTGATTTTCTTACTGATCTTCCCCTCTCCCAAGGTAACACCACTATCCTGGTCGTTGTGGATTGCTTTTCGAAGTCCTGCCGCCTCCTTCCTCTGCCCGGTCTCCCCACGACCCTACAAACTGCGGAGGCTCTGTTTACTCACGTCTTCTGGCACTACGGGGTACCAGAGGATATAGTGTCCGACCGAGGTCCCCAGTTCACGTCTAGAATCTGGAAGGCGTTCATGGAACGTCTGGGAGTCTCATTCAGCCTGACCTCTGGATTTCACCCCGAGAGTAATGGGCCGGTGGAAAGGGTGAATCAAGATGTGGGTAGGTACCTGCGGACCTACTATCAGGACCGGCAGGGGGAGTGGTCGGTGTTCCTGCCATGGGAAGAATACGCTCAGAACTCTCTTCGCCACTCCTCTACTAACCTAACACCCTTCCAATGTGTTTTGGGTTACCAACCGCTCCTGGCACCGTGGCACCAGAGCCAGACCGAGGCTCCTGCGGTGGATGACTGGTTTCGGCGCGCGGAGGAGACTTGGGACGCTGCCCACATTCGCCTCCAGCGCGCCATGCGTCTTCAGAAGGCGAACGCTGACCACCACCGCAGGGAGGCCCCGGTTTTCGTACCAGGGGATCGGGTCTGGCTCTCGACCCGGAATCTACCCCTCCGTCTGCTCTGCCGGAAGCTGAGCCTGCGGTTTGTGGGGCAGTTTAAAGTCCTGAGGAGGATAAACGAGGTTACATACAGGTTGTTATTACCCCCTGATTACCGTATTAACCCCTCGTTTCATGTGTCCCTCCTCAGGCCGGTGGTAGCTGGTCCGCTCACCTCCTCTAGACATCGAGGGGGCCCCGGCGTACTCGGTCCGTTCCATCCTGGATTCAAGGCGTCGGGTGGGGGGCCTTCAGTATCTTGTGGAGTGGGAGGGGTATGGTCCGGAGGAACGGTGCTGGGTCCCAAGGAGGGACATCCTCGAACCCTCCCTGTTGAGGGATTTCCACCGTCACCATCGGCTCGCCCTGCTCCGCGTCCTCCTGGCCGTCCCGAGGCCGGGGTCGGCGCACTGCTGGAGCCGCGCGTCAAGGGGGGGTGGGGGTACTGTCACGACTTCCGCCGAGGCTGCCTCCCCTCCTTGTTCGGGCTGGTTTTTCGGCGTTCGTCGTCACCGGCTAACTAGCTACTGCCGATCCCATTCTCATCACTCCACTTGTCATGTCTTGTCTAGTCAATCACACACACCTGGTGCTCATTCCCCTAATTAGTATGTGTATAAGTGTTCCCTCTGTTCCCCTTGTCTTTGTGAGTGATTGTATTTGTGAGAGCGAGTAGCTCGGTTGAGCTACTCTTCCATTTGTTATTGCCAAGGTGGAATATTTCCCTTGTGATAGTTTCATTTTGACGCTGGGTGCGTTTTATTTATGTAAACGGAATAACTATAGACTTCGGTGTTTTACCTCCTGCGCCTCACTCCTTCATTCACACCTCGTCACAGCACCACTTTTCCGTTATTTATTTTTTAGAATTTGTTGAAACAAGTCATTTTTTTTTCATTTCACTTCACCAATTTGGTCTATTTTGTGTATGTCCATTACATGAAATCCAAATAAAAATCAATTTAAATTACAGGTTGTAATGCAACAAAATAGGAAAAACGCCAAGGGGGATGAATACTTTTGCAAGGCACTGTACGTCATATCCCAGCGATAATGCCTTGCATTAAGCCTGGGCAGGGTTGGGCGGATTACTTGAAAAATGTAATCCGTTACTGATTACAGTTACATTAAAAATAAAGTTATCAGGAATGTAATGGATTACTCAAAATGATTAATGTAATCCGATTGCATTTTATTACTTTTGGATTACTGTCACTTCTAACACCAGACATTTTAAAACATTTAAAAACATTAATCTAATTCAGCATTTTTTCATTTAGAAACATGAGTATTTCCAAATTGGGGACTAGTGTGCTATCTATTCTATGTGTAAGAGCATAGTCACATGGCTCCATACTAAAATGTTCAGTTGGTGGCACCAGCTAATGATTTGGTTGCACCACATTTACAGTGGGGTCACACAATATAAAAAATGTGTAGCCTCAGCGTCTTATAAAGTAATTCAAAGTATTTAATTAACAAGTTTACTAGACTACTAAAATGGTATGATTCAAGAACCAGTGATTGTCATGAATGTGGGGTTTGACAACTAGGCAATTGTTATTATATTACTAACAAAATATTTTTCCAGAATTTTCTGATGTTTTTGTTCAATAGAGATTCATTTGTCTACATATTTTTTGGCACTAATATCACATAGGCTAATTCATTTGGGGCTAATTCACCACCGGAGGAAGTGGTTAGCTAGATCGCTAACTAAATATAGCCTATAACGGATAGTTAGCTGTCTTATTGATATCTAACAGTAAGTGTAATGTATAGGCCTATGCACCCACTTTGAGTGGCCTATGCACCTATTTAATATTGCCCTTTGTTCAATATTTGATACAATTCAGACCAGAAATCTGTGACCCTTATCTCTTGAACAGCAACAATAGTGGTTGCTTTCAATACTGTGTTTTTCCCGAAACTGCACTGCTTCAAAGCAGCAAGCAGGAACTCTGCAGTCCAGATGACTGTCTGATTGACCAGTGGGCCAGGTGTAAATGTTTTGGAAGCCTTACCTTCAACAGAAGCCATCCATCCTTGATGGGTGATCAGCAGAACAATAAAATCTCTGAGAGCATTTTGAAATCTTGATGGTGTGCTAAATGACAGCAATGATGACAGAGTTTTATCAAATGTTCCTATTGATATTAGATTAAGTAATCCCGAATGTAATCAGCTGTTTTTAAGAATGTAGCATTCTTACAATGTTCATTCTTGTTATCGGTTTACATGATCCCTGTTACATGTAATCCGTTACTACCCAACCCTTCGCCTGGGAAGAAAACACTTCAATTTGCTCAACTTGCCATAGAGCTCGCCAGCTTGTAGTCCTAAAAGCCGAAAATGACTTGTCTCTGGTTCGTTCAGCCATTCAAATGGGGAAAATTCATGGGGAAAGAATAGGGTTTTGGGATAAACGCAGAAAATAAGGTCTGAGGTTAACACAGGTTTAGGAGATCTTATACGTTTTGTTCTATGAGATAATATCAGTCAGTTAACATGACATTTATGAATGATGATGCCTTTGTGCTTAATGTGCTTTTTTTATTACATAAATGCTTCAAAGTTCACAAAAAGTGACGTTAGCTGATGAAGATTATCTCATAGAACAAAACATATGAAATCTCCTAAACCTGTTTTTACCACAGACCTTATTGTTGTTTATCCAAAAATCCTACAAAAACTCCATTCATTTTCCCATAGGCTTTGTCCAGCGAACCATTGAGGAGTTAGTGCCTACATAAATACACCATTACTATTGCTCTCTATTGGCTTAACCATTGGCTTAACTTACCCCAAGGCAAATATTTGGACTATATTAGCCCACACAGCTACAACGATACACATTCATGCTAGGTTTAAGACCTAAAATTGAAGCTTATAGAGACCCCAAATGATGCATAGAACAATTTGAATTATCTACTTTGGTTTAGATACAATGATCATGAAACTTCTGACACAATCAATTAATTTGACTTGGTGAAAATCTTCTTTTTTTTTTACCTAACTTGCTTACCACTTTTTCCATGTGGGTTCTTCCTTTACAGGCTCCATGAAATGATGACCTCTTCCAAAATATTTGGTCAAATTATGAATTTTGTGTATGGTTTTCTAGAGACAAGTGTGGCTCAATTTACCCCTTTGGCTCAACTTTTCTATTTTCACTTAGTGGCTTTCTGTTTGAACTCTGACCTCTGTACAGGGAATCTGGAACAGCAGACATGCCCCTTACAGTCCCAGACACCATCACCACCTGGGAGACAGAGGCATTCTGCCTGGCCCCTGGTGGCTTCGGTCTGGCTCCTCCGGTGGAGATCACTGTCTTCCAGCCCTTCTTCCTAGAGCTCACCCTGCCCTACTCCATCATCCGTGGAGAGCACTTTGAGCTGAAGGCCACTGTGTTCAACTACCTGTCCAAGTGCATCATGGTACGGCACTGCATCATGATCGTTTCTTGAGTTGTTTCATGAGTTTCTGAAGTTGTATAACATTTTGTGTTTTGTTGCAGTTTGTCTAGTCATTGTTTAATATTTTTTAAATGTAGATCCAGGGTATCATTCTTGGGTTTTCCATGTTTTGTTTAAATTGTTCCTATTTGCCAGGTTTCTGTGACTCCGGCTCACTCCTTAGACTATACTCTCACACCCTTGAATGATGTCCAGTACTCATCATGCTTGTGTGCCAATGGACAAAAGACCTTCAGTTGGACAATGGCACCATCTGTCCTGGGTAAGTCATAAGTCTTCATTCAACCGTTCAAACAGCTGAATGGATGTCAACCTGAGTTGTGTACTCTGTCACCGTATTGGATGTTGTGTAACCTGTGCTGCACTCTGTCTGTCAATGTGTGTGTAGGGGTTGTGAATGTGTCCATTAGTGCAGAGGCTGTCCAGTCCCACGCTGTGTGTGACAATGAAATTGTGAATGTACCAGAGAGAGGACGCATCGACACAGTCACACAGAGCCTGCTGGTGAAGGTATGTAGTCTACTGCTGTGGTGAAACTTACTGCTGTACAGATACCATCTAGTGTAACTGCCTTTGACTGAAAATAATCTCCTCTCCTCTCAGGCGGAGGGAACAGAGAAGACCGACACCTACAACTGGTTGCTATGTCCAACTGGTCAGTAATGCATGAACTTTGAATGTTCAATGTAGTGAAGTGACTTTCATTAATGTGATGACTGTTATTTATTGAATCAACTAACTATGTTTAATTGTCACTCGATTCAATTAATCATGTAACAATTAACTCATTAGGATTTGGGGCACCACGGAAGAAGTTGTTTATAGAGTTACCATCTCCCGAATGTAACTCTAAAATATACATATGTTATATATCGATAACAGTCACTTATTAATCATTACCTCATATCAGTCTCATTCTGAACGTTGCATAATCCTTGGATCCGCAAGAACCCCAACCTTACTTATGAGTCAGCAATACACAAATTTGCTTAATTAATTATTTACTAGCTAACTAAATAATAACACAGAATACATACTTAATACATGAGAAAAGGTCCCTAGCGGACAAACAACAGCATGACTGCTTGGTTATCAAAGGAAAGGGAGGGATAGATAAAGAAGGAGGGGGAGAGGGACAAAGAGAGTCAAACTTATCGTATAACATTTAGAAACTACGCTCCACATTAATCAGAATTCTTAGCACCCTAACCACCGCCCATTCGGAGAAAAATTCATCAATCTATTTACGTGTCTGTCTTTGTTCGTCGTCTCTCTGTAGAAACCAATCACTCCTATGGGGAAGGTGTTAATGAGAGCCACAGATCCACGCTTTCTGATCTAAATGTACATTTTGTTACCAAGGCTTTTTATCCTTGCGTAAAAACGGGGCGTTCCATCACGCCAACACAATGTCTGTGCTCCCTTGGGGCGTGGTTACTGACTGGGCAAAAGTTTATATGAAAAACAATTATCTCATCAGAAGACTAAAATCACATTCCTATCTTCACCAAAATACTCTCATCTTTAATCATATATTTTATACAACATTTGGGTGTAAACCTGATAGATAGAATGTGTACATTTTCCGAGTTACAGTTATTTATTGATACCATCCTTAATGACATCACAAAATAATAAAGAATATGACATGATTGTTCTTTAGGTCCCCACTGACCATTCTTAACATTCGGATGATATAAATAATGTTCCAATGTTAACCTTTTGGACAAAAAGGTTTTGGCGGCAAAAGTATTTTGAACAAAGACATTCCTTTACCAATACTGGAGAGCAAGGGAGAGATCCCCCTCCTCTCTAATTTATGGCAGAGTGTTAAGGTGTCAAAACCGGCCCAGCCCCCCCTCTCTCCTCTTCTGTGGGTGAGATGGGGTCTGGTTTTTATCAGCCATTTGCCAAGCTGATCTGAGGCCTTTGGATCCTCAGCCAGGAGAGTCATGACATCACTTTGGTTGAACTGATCATCTCCATTCATCTTATCATCTGTGTCCATAGGAGAAGCTCTGACAGAGGAGGTGGAACTGCAACTCCCCAAGAATGTGGTGGATGGATCTAATCGAATGTCCCTCTCAGTCCTGGGTAAAATAAACCATTGTATTGTTTAGAGAGGCGTAGTGGTGGGAAAAGCAACCCTTCTCCAGTGATAACGCTGCTGTTTGCTATAGAGGACAGTCTTACAGAAGTCCCATGTTTCTCTGTAGGGGACATCCTGGGTCGGGCCCTCAAGAACCTGGATGGACTGTTGCAGATGCCATATGGGTGTGGAGAGCAGAATATGGCCCTCCTAGCCCCCAATATCTACATTCTGGAGTACCTGAGGAACACAGAGCAGCTCACTCCAGCAATTCGAGACAAGGCTACCAAGTTCCTCACTAGTGGTAACAGAGTCCCTCAAAATATGGATCGTATTGATTAGACACCAAACTGTAGAAAACAGGGCTGGATTTGTCCAATAAGAGCCCTTTTGTTTGTTTCCGTTGAATAATTTAAAAAAAAAGTTTCACCACAGTGTGCCTTAATGACTACGACCCTGCTATCATGTAAATGATAGCACTCCAGCATAGATGACATCACAGTGTCTTATCAACAGAGCATCACTGACCCAACACATGTAGGGACTTCCAGATGTTTCCCCACTGAAATCATTTGATCAGAGAATATTGAGGCTGCATCCCAAATGGCACCCCAAGGGTAATCAGTTCCATGTAATCTGATTACAAAAAAATCAGCTACATTACCAGCTAAAATATTGTAATCAGATTACAGATACTTTTGAAAAACTAGATTATTACTAACTTTTAAATTCAGAATTTTTCTTTGCTGAAAAAAAACACATTGACACCTTTCTGTTTTCTAGATGGATCCTTTTTTATCTTCTTCTATGCCTCTTAAGGGGAAAGTAATCCAAAAGTAACAAAGTAATCAGATTACGTTACTGAGTTTGGGTAATCCAAAAGTTACGTTACTGATTACAATTTTGGACAGGCAACTAGTAACTGTAACGGATTACCTTTAGAAAGTAATCTACCCAACCCTGCCTATTCCCTAAATAGCGCACTCATTTTTTCCTGACAAAAGTAGTGTACTATATAGGGAATAGGGTGCCATTTGGGGCACACGGTCAGTGACTATAAAAAACACATGGTCTCTTTGTTGTTCACTCTAAAAACACGCCGACAGGTTACCAAAGGCAGCTGAACTACAAGCATTTTGATGGTGCATACAGCACATTTGGACAAGGCTCGGGCAACACTTGGTGAGTATTGTGTTTTTCACCTACTGGTAAACACATTATAACTGTGTCTGTTTCAATTAAGTATTGACCAATCAAATGGCATTGTCTCTGACAGAGACCATGGATGTGACATAAGTTAAAATAAGCTGTCATTGCATGTAATGTCAAGCTCTAAGTCATGTTTATGACAACCTTATGTGGGTATTATGACGGGACATTCAAATCAAGTTCTCTTTCCTCAGGCTGACTGCTTTTGTCTTGAGATCCTTTGGCAAAGCACAGTCTTTCATCTATATTGACCCGGCAAAAATTGAGCAATCCAAGACTTGGTTAGAACGTCGACAAGGCAAACATGGCTGTTTCATCAGATTGGGGAAACTCTTTAATAACAGAATGAAGGTATTTATATTGATAATAAACTGATTAGAAGATGTAGTTGTATGTCTCGTCAGACCAGCCATAAAATAGTGAATGATGATTTCAACAGAATTGTATCAGGCTAAATACAGTTTATACACGTTTTAGTATTTTGACATTGTTTTGTAGGGTGGGGTGACAGATGAAGTCACACTGACGGCCTACATCACTGCTTCAATGCTGGAGCTCAACATGTCAGTGTCGGTAAGTAGCATCTCCACATACCCATTGTTTCTCACTACAACAATGTCCATTACAGGCAACTGAATTAGCCTCCTATATGAAGACTGTTGTGTACCTCTTACATCAACTGTCATCTACAATGTAATGAGTTGTGTATTGTGTATTTAAAATTCACAGTTAAATAATGTTTTTCTCTCAAAGTAGCCTATGCAATAAGTATAAGAATATGTTACCATAAGCAGATCTAAATGGTATTGTGCTGTTAAAACTGAGTAGGCTTAGTTACTACTGTAAACTGAAAAACTAGAAGTGCTTCAGCATGAATGTCTGTAGCCTAGTCCCAGATCTGTTTGTATTGTCATGCCAGTACAAACAGATCTGGGACCAGGCTAACATGTCTCTTAACGTGTTGCTCTGTTATTCTGTGCTCCAGGATCCTGTTGTGTATGGCAGCTTGTCTTGCCTGAGGAACTCCACCAGTGATTTGTCCAACACCTACACTACTGCTCTGCTGGCCTACACCTTTACCCTGGCAGGGGACATGGAGACCCGGGCCCAGCTTCTGCAGCACCTGGACACGATCGCATTACAAGAGGGTGAGACATATCCTGGTCCAAGATCTGTTTGTGCTGTCTTGACTTAATAGAGTTTGTCAATGGAGTAAATAGTCTGGCTCTCCAAATAGGCTCAATCAAACACCAAAGCATTTCATAGAACACAAATACAATTTGAACTCAGTTTTTGTCCAAAAATTCATTGTGCGGGTCAGAGAAGAACTGTGTATCCTGTATATTGATGAATAAGCTAGCCCCTATTTTTTCTCTCTGTGTGTTTGTGTGTGTTTGTGTGTGTGTGTGTGTGTGTGTGTGTGTGCACGCGCGCTCCTCGTCCCTCAGGGGGTCTCCTGCACTGGACTCAGACCTCCTCAGAGACCTCAGCCTCCCTGGCAGTGGAGATCAGCTCCTACGTTCTGCTGGCTTCCCTCAGTGCCTCCCCTCTGTCTACCACTGACCTGGGCTACGCCTCCCGCATCGTCAGGTGGCTGGTGAGGCAGCAGAACGCCTACGGAGGCTTCTCCTCCACACAGGTATACTTCCAAAACACCTCTGTTCCGAAATGGCACCCTGTGCTGTGCACTAGTAATGAGGCATTATTACCTTGACTTTTACCAGATCACAGGCATGTGTGTGCTTCTTGTCATTTCAAGCCTGATGAGTCTAACTTCCACTGAAATGGAGCCTAGAAATCATAATGGATGGAAATGGGAAATAGTCACTCTAGGGACTGACCAATGTAAAAATCGACCCTTTCTGTAAAATGGGATAGCTTCATTCATTTTGAACATATTTGTCTGTGTTCTATTGGTGTTTAGGACACAGTGGTGGCCCTCCAGGCCCTAGCTCTCTACTCCACCAGGGTGTTCAGTAGAGAGGGCACCAGCACAGTGACAGTACAGTCTCCCAGTGGGGGACAGCACCTTTTCGAAGTTAACCAAAACAACAAGCTTCTCTACCAGGAAAGGGCGCTGCAGGACACAGAAGGGAAGTACAGTGTGGAAGTGAAGGGCAGTGCTTGTGCCTCAGTGCAGGTCAGTGAATACACATCTCTCCTCCCAATCCTATGTTGCCAAAATACGGTTTAATCTATCACTAAAGCTACAGTCTGGGAATGTCTTTTCTGCAAAACAGCAGCCCTGTGCCACTTGATTTGGTATACAACTGAGGCAGTGGAGGCTGCTGAGGGGAGGACGGCACATAATAATGGGTGGAACAGAGCAAATGGAATAGCATCAAACACATGGACACCATGTGTTTGATGTATTTGGTACCATTCCACTAATTCCGCTCCAGCCATTACCACGAGCCTGTCCTCCCCAATTAAGGTGCCACCAACCTCCTGTGAGCTGAGGGATGGGGCTGGGGAAATGTAACTCCTCAAGAACCATTGTTATATTATTCAAGACTCAATGGTTACAATTGAAGAATTGAAGTAACCATCATACAGATATCCAGAGCCCAGACTGTTGATTGAAGAAGCCTCTCCTGACTTTTTCTATTTTTCTTTCCCAGGTGGCGCTCCACTACAACATCCCTACTCCTACTGACAGCACAACGCTCAGCATCAAGGTGAAGCCAGAGGTCGACTGCAACAGCAACTCTTTGAGACCCAGAGTCACGCTAAAACTTCAATCTCAGTAAGAATGAATGGCCATTTGCATTCACAAAAGCATTCTTTGAATACGTTTATCAATGACACTCCAAAGTGTTATTATGGAGCATGTCTTCCAGAATGGACTTGGCCCAAATTACTTGGTTTCCTATTTGTTTTTTAACTTCTAGTTTTTACCACAGGAGGTTGGTGGAATTGTATCAAATGCATCAAACACATGGTTTCTAGCTGTTTGATGCAATACCATTCCAGCCATTATTATGAGCCGTCCTCCCCTCAGCAGCCTCCACTGGTTTGTACCTAGGCTTGGATCAGTAACAGTTTGAAAACATATCAGGCAACCTGGTCTTCTTATGGCTAAAATAATCAAACTAGTTAACTTTGATATCACAGGCATCTCTTTGCTTTCACAGATATCATGGAAAGGAGCTGACCACCAATATGATTATAGTGGATTTGAAAATGCTGTCTGGTTTTGCCCCAGACCCAGAGTCTTTGGGGAGGGTGAGTTTTTTAAATAACATACGTTTATGGTGTTACCTGTGACCTTTCTCCATGTAGCTCTTGCCTCTCATCTGCGAACCTTTCTGATACTGACCTTTTTTGTCTATAGAATAACTATCTTCAAAGTAATGACTCGGTACGTCGGTTGTAAGATGAAAGCTTATTTTTAGTAATAATACTGGTTCACGTTACATTTTGCCACGTTAGATTCTAAAAAACAATAAAAGAAAGTTGCTAGGATAATCACTTGTCACTTGTACATAACTGGCGCGTTCCCATTTTTGTTACTTCCTGTCGCAAGGCATTCTGTTATTTGCAGTCAATAGCGTAATCCAATACTAACCAATACAACAGAAATATGTACATACTGTAGTTCATTCAATCTCCATCACGTGAATTCTAATACAATTACTATTGTACATACATTATGTAAATAACTGTAAAATAAAAATATATTTATATACAGCTCAATGAATTAACTGTAAACATTATCTCTGTAACCCATTAAAGTTACAACATTGTCGATGCAATATGAATGATCAGTGAATGGCTTGTCTTCACAGCTGAGAGGTTCACTTCTAGTGGATCGTGTCGATACTAAAGATGACCATGTGTTAATGTACTTGAGAGAGGTGAGACCAAACCATCCATCAGTTTGAAACAGTGCACATAACACTCAATGTAATGGAATTAATTTGTGTGGAATGTCCTTCAAAGTCAGCAAAGCTGAAATTACACTTCTGCTTGGAGGGTTTAAATACTTGTAACCAAAATGCTTTTTTTTTCTCCCAACAGTTACCGTCACTATTCCTACCTTTCAACCACACCCTGGACATCATACAGGAGCTCCCAGTACAGAATCTAAAGCCTGCGGTGGTCAAGATCTATGACTACTACCAGCCAAGTAAGTTTATATCTAACTTTCCCCAAGATGTATTTTTCCCTCTGCTTTTTAGTAACATTTAGTTAATTTGTGTTCATTTACTGAGACTTACCTGTATTTTTGGTTTTATTCAGGTGACCAGGCAGAGACAGAATATGTCTTCCCTTGCAAGTAGGGGTTACAAGCTGGTGAACTATCTGGAATTATTGGTAATTTTATATAGCTGGCCTGACCCATATACTATATGTGATATACATTATTTAGTTAACTGGGTCAATATTCCTTTATTCATTTTACCTAAATGCTGGCCAATTTGTTATTAGAGAATTCTTTACATGGCCCTATTCATTGTATTTGCCGCTCTGCAGATGTAAGAAGAAAATGACATTAACAGAGGTCACACATGCAACCCTTGAGGCATCTTTCAAGATCTCAAGTAAAGGATGTAACTTACTGGAATTAAAGTTTTTCATTAAAACTCTATTCTTGAGCATTTTTTCGTGTAGGTTTTGATGTCACACTATGGCAAGCAATGAGTTCAAAGGTTTAGGCTCAGGAGACAAGGGGAATATTGAAAGGCTTTATGTAAGACAGTAAGTCTCTTCCTGGGGAACTAGTACGCATGGATGTACCTGGCCTATCCAACAGGGGGTACTTGGGAAGACTTATGAGCTATATGTAATTGGGAGTCCAGTAAACATAAAATATCTATAAATTGTTTTTGTTAAGTTCCAGAGAGCTGCAATGTGCTGTTAATCGGTGTTGCCAACTGTACAAAGGTGTGTAAATGTTCTTTCTCAATTTTGCTCAAAGCTTTTGGTTCTCAGCTTTTTTCTTCCTCCATCTGTAATCATCATGGGCCCCTGTAGTAATAATCAAGGTGTGGTTCTCTTTTATTTCTCATCAGGGAATGGGATCCAGGAAATCCACTCACTCTAAATCCCATCAACAAATATCTTACAAGGGGATGCGTCCTGTCCTGATCATTCCCATAATGAGTCGTGGCTATAATCTCTATTATGAATATCTCCTAATAATTTATTGAGCTAATTGAGCATGGAAAGATGTAATCGAAAACATCTCACAAATCCATTTAGAGAAAGAGTAACAGAACAATCGAGATAACACAAACAGATACTATAGAGCCCTGTTGTTGACAACACAGCTCACTAAATATATTAACAAATATATCAAAACATTTAATGAGAATTATGAACATATGAGTATGCTGTGAAAAACAGTACTTTTGAAGAGTAGCAAGACTCCTCATGACTTAACAATGGGAAATTAAAAACGTCCTTGTTATGGGTTAACAAGTGTACATGCTGATCTGATATCAAGAAAGAGTATTCAATCACACTCCACTTTAGATGTCAATAAAATACATCCTGTTTTTTGCTCAGAGAAGCTGCAACACAAGCCCACTTGATTGGACAGTAGCTCTTTAAACCCCCTCCCCCCTCCCAACTCCTCTTATTTTTCCTTCTGCTCTCTTCATTTGTGCCCTGCCCAGCCTACAACAGTGATTCTCACATTTCTGGTCTCTTATATTGCCATATACTGTACATATTGCATTGCTGAAGCTAGAACGACGTGAACATCGAAGACAGCCCTGAAATACAGTCAACAGTGACAACGGTAAGATAAGACAAGATCAGGTGTGGCTTAAAGATGGCGGACTGAATACAGCTGTGCAGATCACGTCAAGATAAACACGTAATATTCAATATCTGTACGTTTGACTAAATATTAGCACTTAACTCCACATACTCGTGGGTAATACCCTTCAATATGGATAACAACACAAAACAAATTATAAGGCTAGAGACATTTATTGACCAATATCACCAAAACAATCAACACCCAAACATGACGGAGAGTAAACATGGAGAACCAATCCCCCCAAAAAAACGACAGTCCTCGACGGACACAGAAAATGGATCCTTTTCACCATCCGGAATGGTAAGGGTGGAAACCAATCTGTTACAGTCGATAAATGATAAACTGGGCATACTTGATTTACACTACCAGTCAAAAGTTTGGACACACCTACTCATTCAAGGGTTTTACTTTATTTTTTAAATATGTATTACTTTGTAGAATAATAGTGAAGACATCAAAACTATGAAATAACACATGGAATCATGTAATAAACAAAAAAGTGTTAAACAAATCAAAATATATTTTATATTTGAGATTCTTCAAATAGCCACCCTTTGCCTTGATGAAAGCATTGCACACTCTTGGCATTCTATCAACCAGCTTCACCTGGAATGTTTTTCCAACAGTCTTGAAGGAGTTCCCACATATGCGGAGTACTTGTTGGCTGCTTTTCCTTCACTCTGCCGTCCGACTCATCCAAAACCATCTCAATTGGGTTGGGGTCGGGGGATTGTGGAGGCCAGGTCATCTGATGCAGCACTCCATCACTCTCCTTCTTGGTAAAATTGACCATACACAGCATGGAGGTGTGTTGGGTCATTGTCCTGTTGAAAAACAAATGATAGTCCCACTAAGCCCAAACCAGGTGGGAGGGCGTATCGCTGCAGAATGCTGTGGTAGCCATGCTGGTTAAGTGTGCCTTGAATTCTAAATAAATCACAGACAGTGTCACCAGCAAAGCACCCCCACACCATAACACCTCCTCCTCCATGCTTTATGGTGGGAAATACACATGCGGAGATCATCCGTTCACCCACACCGCGTTTCACAAAGAGACAGCGGTTGGAACCAAAAATCTCAAATTTGGACTCCAGACCAAAGGACACATTTCTACCATTCTAATGTCCATTGCTCGTATTTCTTGGCCCAAGCAAGTCTCTTCTTCTTATTGGTGTCCTTTAGTAGTGGTTTCTTTGCTGCAATTTGATCATGAAGACATGATTCACACAGTCTCCTCTGAACAGTTGATGTTGAGATGTGTCTGTTACTTGAAATCTTTGAAGCATTTATATGGGCTGCAATTTCTGAGGCTGGTAACTCTAATGAACTTATCCTCTGCAGCAGAGGTAAATCTGGGTCTTCCATTCTTGTGGTGGTCCTCATGAGAGCCAGTTTCATCATAGCGCTTGATGGTTTTTGCGACTGCACTTGAAGAAACTTTCAAAGTTCTTGAAATGTTCCGTATTGACTGACCTTCATGTCTAAAGTAATGATGGACTGTCATTTGTTTTTGCTCATTTGAGTAGTTCTTGCCATAATATGGACTTGGTCTTTTACCAAATAGGGCTACCTTCTGTTTACCCCCCCCCCCCCCCCCCCCCCACACCCACCTTGTCACAACACAACTGATTGGCTCAAATGCATTAAGAAGGAAAGAAATTCCACAAATTAACTTTTAAGAAGGCACATCTGTTAATTGAAATCCATTCCAGGTGACTACCTCTTGAAACTAGTTGATAGAATGCCAATAATGTGCAAAGCTGTCATCAAGGCAAAGGGTGGCTATTTGAAGAATCTCAAATATAAAATATATTTTGATTTGTTTAACACTTTTTTGGTTTCTACATGATTCCATATGTGTTAGTTCATAGTTTTGATGTCTTCACTATTATTCTACAATGTAAAAAATAGTAAAAATAAAGACAAACCCTTGAATGAGGAGGTGTGTCCAAGTTTTTGGCTGGTAGTGTATATACACATATATTTTTTAAATATTATTTTCCACTAACCCTACCACCCCTCCCCTAATTGGAGTAAACTAATGAACAACAACACTTAGGCTTCTACTTCCAGATTATACATACTATATACATTTTACGGACACAATCTTTTTTACAAAAGTTATATTTTGTTTGTTTTTAGTCCTGTCTTTCTGATGTCCATCCAGTTTGATTTCTATTTGCCATATATTTCTAACTGTGCTGTTCCACAAAAGGTCTGAACCTATATACATTTTACGGACGCAGTATATTTTACAGGAGTTACCTAGTTGTTATTAACTATTTTTCAATCTATATGGCACATCTGTCAATTTTTGGGTCCTTAAATGAAACTGGTATACTTTTCTATTCATCACATTTTTCTTTAACCAATTTTAGTCTTTAATGCAGGGCCGACAAACAAGTTCCTTGCTTCTTCCATTTTTGCGGTAATGCTGCAATTTGTTGGTTGTAATTTTGGGTAGAGCAGACATTTCCATATATTTGAGTTAGCTGCATGTGTGACATAACTCCACCAGTCCTATTTATGATATCATTTACAAAGATGATACCTTTTTTTAAATCATGTTTTTTTTTTAAATCAATTACTATATTTGAGTTTAACCACAATATTTGTTGTATTATTTGTTCTGTCTTTTCTGGTGGATTATACTGAAATTGCAACCAACTTTCTATGGCTTGTTTTAAAAATAGCGATATTTTGGAGATTATTTCGTTTTCAAATAACTGAAAGTGAGAGGTTGTAATCTGAATAAATGGGGAAAAAAGGCCAGTTGAAGTCAGAAGTTTACATACACCTTAGCCAAATACATTTAAACTCAGTTTTTCACAATTCCTGACATTTAATCGTAGTAAAAATTCCCTGTCTTAGGTCAGTTAGGATCACCACTTCATTTTAAGAATGTGAAATGTCAGAATAATAGTAGAGAGAATTGTCACGGTTTCGGCCGAGGCGGCTCCTTCTCCTCGTTCGGGCAGGCTTCGGCGGTCGTCGTCTCCGGAGTACTAGCTGCCACCGTTCGATGTTTCATGTTTGATTGGTTTTGCCTGTTTGTCACACCTGTTCATTGTTAAGTGTTCATTAGGCACCCTATTTAGTTCTCTTGTGTTTGGTCAGGTGTTGTGTGTAATTGTTCTATGTCACGTGTAGATGTTGGTCCGCTGTTCTATGCTCTCTGTATTTCGTTTTGTTTAAGAGAGTCCTGCACGTTGTGCGTATGTACTTTGGACTGTTCCAGTGTACATTTGTTTCGCCTGTGGCCTGTTGCCGTGTTGGCTTGTACTGTCGGACTTCACTAAAAACATTTGTTTTTTGAATCTCTGTGTCCTGCGTGTGATTCCACGTTCCCTCTACACTCAACCCTGACAGAATTACACACCATATCTATGGAATCAGCAGGAGCACCCGCACCCGCACCCACTGAGATCATGGAGGAGCGCCTTCGCGGTCAGGAGGACAGAATCAACCAAATCGGGCACGCCCTGGACCGGGTGATGACCAGCGGGGTACCCACACCCCCACCTACCGCACCATCACCATCGGTCAGCCCGCCCGTCCAACTTCCGGAACCCAGTGGGATTCGGCTCTCGCTCCCGAGGGCGTACGACGGCACCGCTGCCGGGTGTCAGGGGTTCCTGTTACAAGTTGAACTCTATCTCGCCACCGTACACCCGGCGCCCTCGGGACACGAGAGCGTTTCCGCCCTCATCTCTTGTCTCACCGGCAAGGCGTTGGAGTGGGCCAACGCCGAATGGAGGAGAATAGACGCCGCTACTATCACCTATGCAGAGTTCTCCCGCCGCTTCTGTGCAGTGTTCGACCATCCACCAGAGGGGAAGGCGGCGGGGGAGCGTCTATTCTACCTCCGGCAGGGGATGAGGAGCGCTCAGGAGTTTGCACTGGAGTTCCGGACTCTAGCGGCAGATGCAGGGTGGAATGAGCGGGCACTCATAGACCATTTCCGCTGCAGCCTCCGGGAGGACGTCCGCAGAGAGTTGGCGTGCAGGGATACCACGCTTTCATTTGACCAATTGGTTGACATGGCCATTCGGCTGGACACCCTGCTCGCTACCCGCGGACGTTCCAGGTGGGGGTCGCCCATTCCACCCTCCAGCACCTCCGAGCCGAGCCCGATGGAGCTTGGAGGTGCTGGCGCTAGAGGAAGGAGAAGAAGGAGCCCGAGGGGGGCCGTCCCCTGCACCAACTGTGGCCGTGGAGGGCACACCGCGGCTAGGTGCTGGGGAGGGTCCCCTGGTGGAGGAGAAGGCAGGCCACACATTGGGGAGTCCTCCCAGGTGAGTAGGCGCCCCACTTACCCAGAGCTTTCTGTCGTACACATAACCATACCTGTTTGTTTTCCACAGGTTGCACCTCGTTCCCAGCATAAGGCGCTAGTAGATTCAGGCGCAGCTGGGAATTTTGTAGATCGCAAATTCTGTGTAGAGTTAGGGATTCCCCTCCTTCCTGTAAATAACCCTTTCCCTGTACATGCCCTAGATAGTCGTCCGTTAGGATCTGGGTTGATTAGGGAGGTCACAGCGCCACTTCGGATGGAGACGCAGGGGGGTCATGAGGAGACGATTCAGCTCTATCTGATCGACTCTCCTGCGTATCCGGTGGTACTGGGGCTTCCCTGGTTGAGTACCCATGATCCTACTATTTCGTGGCGAGAGAGGGCTCTTAAAGGGTGGTCTGCTCAGTGTGAGGGGCTATGTCTGGGTGTTTCCGTAGGGGCGACCTCGGTAGAGAGTCCGAACCAGATGCCCGCATTGCACATTCCCCCCGAGTATGAGGATTTGGCACTCGTGTTTAGCAAGACAAGAGCGGCTAGGTTGCCCCCTCATAGACATGGGGATTGTGCGATAGACCTCCAGGCAGGAGCTGCGCTCCCGCGGAGCCATGTGTATCCGTTGTCACAGGAGGAGAAGAGGGCAATGGAGACCTACATTGCCGAGTCTCTGAGACAGGGATACATACGGCCCTCCACTTCACCCGCGTCCTCGAGCTTCTTTTTTGTGAAGAAAAAGGATGGAGGTTTGCGCCCGTGTATTGATTACCGCGGTCTAAATCAGGTTACTGTAAAATATAGTTATCCACTTCCGCTGATTGCGACTATGACGGAGTCATTGCACGGGGCACGGTTCTTCACAAAATTGGACCTCAGGAGCGCATATAACTTGGTGCGCATTAGAGAGGGCGATGAATGGAAGACAGCATTTAGTACTACCTCCGGTCATTACGAGTATCTCGTCATGCCATACGGGTTAATGAATGCTCCATCAGTCTTCCAATCCTTTGTAGATGAGATTTTCCGGGACATGCAGGGGCAGGGAGTAGTGGTGTACATAGACGATATTCTGGTGTACAGTTCTACCCGGGCCGAACATATAGCCCTGGTGCGCAGAGTATTGAGGAGGTTGTTGGAGCATGACCTGTATGTCAAAGCCGAGAAATGTCTGTTCTTCCAGGAGTCGGTCTCCTTTTTGGGTTATCAGTTGTCTGCGTCAGGGGTGAGAATGGAGGTTGACCGTGTGTCAGCCGTGCGTAATTGGCAAACCCCAACCACGGTTAAAGAGGTGCAGCAGTTCTTGGGTTTTGCGAATTACTACCGGAGGTTTATCCGGGGTTTTGGACAGGTGGCAGCTCCCATAACGTCCCTTCTGAAGGGGGGTCCAGTGCGCTTGCGGTGGTCAGCTGAGGCGGACAGGGCTTTTGGGAGACTGAAGGACCTGTTTACCTCGGCTCCAGTGCTGGCGCACCCGGATCCCACTTTACCATTCCAAGTGGAGGTGGACGCGTCTGAAGCCGGTATCGGGGCTGTTCTCTCATAACGGTCC
>NW_028161648.1:0-66470 GCF_964263955.1 Coregonus lavaretus | reverse complement strand
GTAGCCTATACTATACTGTAGCCTGTACTATACTGTAGCCTATACTATACTGTAGCCTATACTGTACTATACTGTAGCCTATACTATACTGTAGCCTATACTATACTGTAGCCTGTACTATACTGTAGCCTATACTATACTGTACTATACTGTAGCCTATACTATACTGTAGCCTATACTATACTGTAGCCTATACTATACTGTAGCCTATACTATACTGTTGCCTATACTATACTGTACTATACTGTAGCCTATACTATACTGTAGCCTATACTATACTGTAGCCTGTACTATACTGTAGCCTATACTATACTGTAGCCTATACTATACTGTAGCCTATACTATACTGTACTATACTGTAGCCTATACTATACTGTAGCCTATACTATACTGTAGCCTGTACTATACTGTAGCCTGTACTATACTGTAGCCTGTACTATACTGTAGCCTATACTATACTGTAGCCTATACTATACTGTAGCCTATACTATACTGTAGCCTATACTATACTATACTGTAGCATATACTATACTGTAGCCTATACTATACTTTACTGTAGCCTATACTATACTGTAGCCTATACTGTACTATACTGTAGCCTATACTATACTGTACTATACTGTAGCCTGTACTATACTGTAGCCTGTACTATACTGTAGCCTATACTATACTGTAGCCTATACTATACTGTATCCTATACTATACTGTAGCCTATACTATACTGTAGCCTATACTGTACTATACTGTAGCCTATACTATACTGTACTGTAGCCTATACTGTACTGTAGCCTATACTGTACTGTAGCCTGTACTATACTGTAGCCTGTACTATACTGTAGCCTATACTATACTGTAGCCTATACTATACTGTAGCCTGTACTATACTGTAGCCTGTACTATACTGTAGCCTATACTGTACTGTAGCCTATACTATACTGTAGCCTATACTGTACTATACTGTAGCCTATACTATACTGTAGCCTATACTGTACTATACTGTAGCCTGTACTATACTGTAGCCTGTACTATACTGTAGCCTGTACTATACTGTAGCCTGTACTATACTGTAGCCTGTACTATACTGTAGCCTGTACTATACTGTATCCTATACTATACTGTAGCCTATACTATACTATACTGTAGCATATACTATACTGTAGCCGATACTATACTGTAGCCTATACTGTACTTTACTGTAGCCTATACTATACTGTAGCCTATACTGTACTATACTGTAGCCTATACTATACTGTATCCTATACTATACTGTAGCCTATACTATACTGTAGCCTATACTGTACTATACTGTAGCCTATACTATACTGTAGCCTATACTATACTGTAGCCTATACTATACTGTACTATACTGTACTGTAGTCTATACTATACTGTAGCCTATACTGTACTATACTGTAGCCTATACTATACTGTAGCCTATACTATACTGTAGCCTGTACTATACTGTAGCCTATACTATACTGTACTATACTGTAGCCTATACTATACTGTAGCCTATACTATACTGTAGCCTATACTATACTGTAGCCTATACTATACTGTTGCCTATACTATACTGTACTATACTGTAGCCTATACTATACTGTAGCCTATACTATACTGTAGCCTGTACTATACTGTAGCCTATACTATACTGTAGCCTATACTATACTGTACTATACTGTAGCCTATACTATACTGTAGCCTATACTATACTGTAGCCTGTACTATACTGTAGCCTGTACTATACTGTACTATACTGTAGCCTATACTATACTGTAGCCTGTACTATACTGTAGCCTATACTATACTGTAGCCTATACTATACTGTACTATACTGTAGCCTATACTATACTGTAGCCTATACTATACTGTAGCCTGTACTATACTGTAGCCTGTACTATACTGTACTATACTGTAGCCTATACTATACTGTAGCCTGTACTATACTGTAGCCTGTACTATACTGTACTATACTGTAGCCTATACTATACTGTAGCCTATACTATACTGTAGCCTATACTATACTATACTATAGCCTATACTATACTGTAGCCTATACTATACTGTAGCCTATACTATACTGTAGCCTATACTATACTGTAGCCTATACTGTACTATACTGTAGCCTATACTATACTATACTGTAGCATATACTGTACTATACTGTAGCCTATACTATACTGTAGCCTATACTATACTGTAGCCTATACTATACTGTAGCCTATACTATACTGTAGCCTATACTATACTGTAGCCTATACTATACTGTAGCCTATACTGTACTGTAGCCTATACTATACTGTAGCCTGTACTATACTGTAGCCTATACTGTACTATACTGTAGCCTATACTATACTGTAGCCTATACTATACTGTAGCCTATACTATACTGTAGCCTATACTATACTGTAGCCTATACTGTACTATACTGTAGCCTATACTATACTATACTGTAGCCTATACTGTACTGTAGCCTGTACTATACTGTAGCCTGTACTATACTGTAGCCTGTACTATACTGTAGCCTATACTATACTGTAGCCTATACTATACTGTAGCCTATACTATACTGTAGCCTGTACTATACTGTAGCCTATACTATACTGTAGCCTATACTATACTGTAGCCTATACTATACTGTAGCCTATACTATACTGTAGCATATACTATACTGTAGCCTGTACTATACTGTAGCCTATACTATACTGTAGCCTATACTATACTATACTGTAGCCTATACTATACTGTAGCCTATACTATACTGTAGCCTATACTGTACTGTAGCCTATACTATACTGTAGCATATACTATACTGTAGCCTATACTATACTATACTGTAGCCTATACTATACTGTAGCCTGTACTATACTGTAGCCTATACTATACTGTAGCCTATACTATACTGTAGCCTATACTATACTGTAGCATATACTATACTGTAGCCTGTACTATACTGTAGCCTATACTATACTGTAGCCTATACTATACTATACTGTAGCCTATACTAGACTGTAGCCTATACTATACTGTAGCCTATACTGTACTGTAGCCTATACTATACTGTAGCCTATACTATACTGTAGCCTATACTGTACTGTAGCCTATACTGTACTGTAGCCTGTACTATACTGTAGCCTGTACTATACTGTAGCCTATACTATACTGTAGCCTATACTATACTGTAGCCTATACTATACTATACTGTACTATACTGTAGCCTATACTATACTATACTGTACTATACTGTAGCCTATACTATACTATACTGTACTATACTGTAGCCTATACTATACTATACTGTACTATACTGTAGCCTATACTGTAGCCTGTACTATACTGTAGCCTATACTATACTGTACTATACTGTAGCCTATACTATACTATACTGTACTATACTGTAGCCTATACTATACTATACTGTACTATACTGTAGCCTATACTGTAGCCTGTACTATACTGTAGCCTATACTGTACTATACTGTAGCCTATACTATACTATACTGTAGCCTATACTATACTGTAGCCTATACTATACTGTACTATACTGTAGCCTATACTATACTATACTGTACTATACTGTAGCCTATACTATACTATACTGTACTATACTGTAGCCTATACTGTAGCCTGTACTATACTGTAGCCTGTACTATACTGTAGCCTGTACTATACTGTAGCCTATACTATACTATACTGTACTATACTGTAGCCTATACTATACTATACTGTACTATACTGTAGCCTATACTATACTATACTGTAGCCTATACTATACTGTAGCCTATACTATACTGTAGCCTATACTATACTGTAGCCTATACTGTACTATACTGTAGCCTATACTATACTATACTGTAGCCTATACTATACTGTAGCCTATATTATACTATACTATACTGTAGTAATTACCATGCTTCAATGAACCAAGGTCAGAATCATCTCTGATGCAGAAACCATTCTACATGGTAGTTACCAGGCTTCAGTGAACCAAGGTTAGAATCATCGTAAGAATTGATGAGCTAGTATGTTAGCAAGCTGTTCTTAATTACATTTATCATTTTTTTGCCCTGTTGGTTCTATTTAAAATGTTTTATTTTTGGGATGTTTAAAGCCCAATGTCTCTGTAATGTTTAAAAATAAGCCCAATGTCTCTGTTAAGTTTTAAAGTTATATAAATGCTGTGTAAAATCCCAATATCTGTGGAATGTTGTGTTGCAGACGTTGGGGAGGACCTACTGAGCATGTGCCAGAAGAACGTGATTTTAAACAGACACCTGATGGAGCCTGCAGGTGAGAGAACATTTGTTACGTTTGCCCAGGGCTGCGGGCAAACGTGTGGCCAGCTGGCATTTGCCCCAGCAATTTTCAATCAGGTCGGGCAGCGCCTCACCACTTTTCATATAGTTTAATAAAAAATATTCATGCAAAGGTTTAAGATGAGGGACAAAGTCATGTTTTTTTTTAGACTGATTTGCCTCATGAATTGTCAACTCGTGGTTGTATTTTTCTTGACAAACCAGATTCCCAGAAATCACAGTTCACAGTGGCACGCACTAAAGAATAGGGCTATTTATTTAGCCAACTTGACAACATTTACATTTTACATTTTAGTCATTTAGCTGACGCTCTTATCCAGAGCGGCTTACAGGAGCAATTAGGGTTAAGTGCCTTGCTCAAGGGCACATCGACAGATTTTTCACCTAGTCGGCTCGGGGATTAGAACCAGCGACCTTTAGGTTACTGGCACTACGCTCTTAACCACTAAGCTACCTGCCGAGTCTAGACACAAGCAAAAACTCTTAACAGAAATGTTGCAGCAGCCTACACCAAACCATTACCAGTCTGACATGCTGTATTGGATCAAAAGGAGATGGTTTTACCAGTCTGACATGCTGTATGGGATCAAAAGGAGATGGTTTTACCAGTCTGACATGCTGTATGGGATCAAAAGGAGATGGTTTTACCAGTCTGACATGCTGTATGGGATCAAAAGGAAATGGTTTTACCAGTCTGACATGCTGTATGGGATCAAAAGGAAATGGTTTTACCAGTCTGACATGCTGTATGGGATCAAAAGGAGATGGTTTTACCAGTCTGACATGCTGTATGGGATCAAAAGGAGATGGTTTTACCAGTCTGACATGCTGTATGGGATCAAAAGGAGATGGTTTTACCAGTCTGACATGCTGTATTGGATCAAAAGGAAATGGTTTTACCAGTCTGACATGCTGTATGGGATCAAAAGGAGATGGTTTTACCACTCTGACATGCTGTATGGGATCAAAAGGAAATGGTTTTACCAGTCTGACATGCTGTATGGGATCAAAAGGAGATGGTTTTACCAGTCTGACATGCTGTATTGGATCAAAAGGAGATGGTTTTACCAGTCTGACATGCTGTATGGGATCAAAAGGAGATGGTTTTACCACTCTGACATGCTGTATGGGATCAAAAGGAGATGGTTTTACCACTCTGACATGCTGTATGGGATCAAAAGGAAATGGTTTTACCAGTCTGACATGCTGTATGGGATCAAAAGGAGATGGTTTTACCAGTCTGACATGCTGTATGGGATCAAAAGGAGATGGTTTTACCAGTCTGACATGCTGTATGGGATCAAAAGGAGATGGTTTTACCAGTCTGACATGCTGTATGGGATCAAAAGGAGATGGTTTTACCAGTCTGACATGCTGTATGGGATCAAAAGGAGATGGTTTTACCAGTCTGACATGCTGTATGGGATCAAAAGGAGATGGTTTTACCAGTCTGACATGCTGTATGGGATCAAAAGGAGATGGTTTTACCAGTCTGACATGCTGTATGGGATCAAAAGGAGATGGTTTTACCAGTCTGACATGCTGTATGGGATCAAAAGGAAATGGTTTTACCAGTCTGACATGCTGTATGGGATCAAAAGGAAATGGTTTTACCAGTCTGACATGCTGTATGGGATCAAAAGGAGATGGTTTTACCAGTCTGACATGCTGTATGGGATCAAAAGGAGATGGTTTTACCAGTCTGACATGCTGTATGGGATCAAAAGGAGATGGTTTTACCAGTCTGACATGCTGTATGGGATCAAAAGGAGATGGTTTTACCAGTCTGACATGCTGTATGGGATCAAAAGGAGATGGTTTTACCAGTCTGACATGCTGTATGGGATCAAAAGGAGATGGTTTTACCAGTCTGACATGCTGTATGGGATCAAAAGGAGATGGTTTTACCAGTCTGACATGCTGTATGGGATCAAAAGGAGATGGTTTTACCAGTCTGACATGCTGTATTGGATCAAAAGGAAATGGTTTTACCAGTCTGACATGCTGTATGGGATCAAAAGGAGATGGTTTTACCACTCTGACATGCTGTATGGGATCAAAAGGAAATGGTTTTACCAGTCTGACATGCTGTATGGGATCAAAAGGAGATGGTTTTACCAGTCTGACATGCTGTATTGGATCAAAAGGAGATGGTTTTACCAGTCTGACATGCTGTATGGGATCAAAAGGAGATGGTTTTACCAGTCTGACATGCTGTATGGGATCAAAAGGAGATGGTTTTACCACTCTGACATGCTGTATGGGATCAAAAGGAAATGGTTTTACCAGTCTGACATGCTGTATGGGATCAAAAGGAGATGGTTTTACCAGTCTGACATGCTGTATGGGATCAAAAGGAGATGGTTTTACCAGTCTGACATGCTGTATGGGATCAAAAGGAGATGGTTTTACCAGTCTGACATGCTGTATGGGATCAAAAGGAGATGGTTTTACCAGTCTGACATGCTGTATGGGATCAAAAGGAGATGGTTTTACCAGTCTGACATGCTGTATGGGATCAAAAGGAGATGGTTTTAGCAGTCTGACATGCTGTATGGGATCAAAAGGAGATGGTTTTACCAGTCTGACATGCTGTATGGGATCAAAAGGAGATGGTTTTACCAGTCTGACATGCTGTATGGGATCAAAAGGAGATGGTTTTACCAGTCTGACATGCTGTATTGGATCAAAAGGAGATGGTTTTACCAGTCTGACATGCTGTATTGGATCAAAAGGAGATGGTTTTACCAGTCTGACATGCTGTATGGGATCAAAAGGAAATGGTTTTACCAGTCTGACATGCTGTATGGGATCAAAAGGAGATGGTTTTACCAGTCTGACATGCTGTATGGGATCAAAAGGAGATGGTTTTACCAGTCTGACATGCTGTATGGGATCAAAAGGAGATGGTTTTACCAGTCTGACATGCTGTATGGGATCAAAAGGAGATGGTTTTACCAGTCTGACATGCTGTATGGGATCAAAAGGAGATGGTTTTACCAGTCTGACATGCTGTATGGGATCAAAAGGAGATGGTTTTACCAGTCTGACATGCTGTATGGGATCAAAAGGAGATGGTTTTACCAGTCTGACATGCTGTATGGGATCAAAAGGAGATGGTTTTACCAGTCTGACATGCTGTATGGGATCAAAAGGAGATGGTTTTACCAGTCTGACATGCTGTATGGGATCAAAAGGAGATGGTTTTACCAGTCTGACATGCTGTATTGGATCAAAAGGAAATGGTTTTACCAGTCTGACATGCTGTATTGGATCAAAAGGAGATGGTTTTACCAGTCTGACATGCTGTATGGGATCAAAAGGAGGTGGTTTTACCAGTCTGACATGCTGTATGGGATCAAAAGGAGATGGTTTTACCAGTCTGACATGCTGTATTGGATCAAAAGGAGATGGTTTTACCAGTCTGACATGCTGTATGGGATCAAAAGGAGATGGTTTTACCAGTCTGACATGCTGTATGGGATCAAAAGGAGATGGTTTTACCAGTCTGACATGCTGTATGGGATCAAAAGGAGATGGTTTTACCAGTCTGACATGCTGTATTGGATCAAAAGGAGATGGTTTTACCAGTCTGACATGCTGTATGGGATCAAAAGGAGATGGTTTTACCAGTCTGACATGCTGTATGGGATCAAAAGGAGATGGTTTTACCAGTCTGACATGCTGTATGGGATCAAAAGGAGATGGTTTTACCAGTCTGACATGCTGTATGGGATCAAAAGGAGATGGTTTTACCAGTCTGACATGCTGTATGGGATCAAAAGGAGATGGTTTTACCAGTCTGACATGCTGTATGGGATCAAAAGGAGATGGTTTTACCAGTCTGACATGCTGTATGGGATCAAAAGGAGATGGTTTTACCAGTCTGACATGCTGTATGGGATCAAAAGGAGATGGTTTTACCAGTCTGACATGCTGTATGGGATCAAAAGGAGATGGTTTTACCAGTCTGACATGCTGTATGGGATCAAAAGGAGATGGTTTTACCAGTCTGACATGCTGTATGGGATCAAAAGGAGATGGTTTTACCAGTCTGACATGCTGTATGGGATCAAAAGGAGATGGTTTTACCAGTCTGACATGCTGTATTGGATCAAAAGGAGATGGTTTTACCAGTCTGACATGCTGTATTGGATCAAAAGGAGATGGTTTTACCAGTCTGACATGCTGTATGGGATCAAAAGGAGATGGTTTTACCAGTCTGACATGCTGTATGGGATCAAAAGGAGATGGTTTTACCAGTCTGACATGCTGTATGGGATCAAAAGGAGATGGTTTTACCAGTCTGACATGCTGTATGGGATCAAAAGGAGATGGTTTTACCAGTCTGACATGCTGTATGGGATCAAAAGGAGATGGTTTTACCAGTCTGACATGCTGTATGGGATCAAAAGGAGATGGTTTTACCAGTCTGACATGCTGTATGGGATCAAAAGGAGATGGTTTTACCAGTCTGACATGCTGTATGGGATCAAAAGGAGATGGTTTTACCAGTCTGACATGCTGTATGGGATCAAAAGGAGATGGTTTTACCAGTCTGACATGCTGTATGGGATCAAAAGGAGATGGTTTTACCAGTCTGACATGCTGTATGGGATCAAAAGGAGATGGTTTTACCAGTCTGACATGCTGTATGGGATCAAAAGGAGATGGTTTTACCAGTCTGACATGCTGTATTGGATCAAAAGGAAATGGTTTTACCAGTCTGACATGCTGTATTGGATCAAAAGGAGATGGTTTTACCAGTCTGACATGCTGTATGGGATCAAAAGGAGGTGGTTTTACCAGTCTGACATGCTGTATGGGATCAAAAGGAGATGGTTTTACCAGTCTGACATGCTGTATTGGATCAAAAGGAAATGGTTTTACCAGTCTGACATGCTGTATTGGATCAAAAGGAGATGGTTTTACCAGTCTGACATGCTGTATTGGATCAAAAGGAGATGGTTTTACCAGTCTGACATGCTGTATGGGATCAAAAGGAGATGGTTTTACCAGTCTGACATGCTGTATGGGATCAAAAGGAGATGGTTTTACCAGTCTGACATGCTGTATGGGATCAAAAGGAGATGGTTTTACCAGTCTGACATGCTGTATGGGATCAAAAGGAGATGGTTTTACCAGTCTGACATGCTGTATGGGATCAAAAGGAGATGGTTTTACCAGTCTGACATGCTGTATGGGATCAAAAGGAGATGGTTTTACCAGTCTGACATGCTGTATGGGATCAAAAGGAGATGGTTTTACCAGTCTGACATGCTGTATGGGATCAAAAGGAGATGGTTTTACCAGTCTGACATGCTGTATGGGATCAAAAGGAGATGGTTTTACCAGTCTGACATGCTGTATGGGATCAAAAGGAGATGGTTTTACCAGTCTGACATGCTGTATGGGATCAAAAGGAGATGGTTTTACCAGTCTGACATGCTGTATGGGATCAAAAGGAGATGGTTTTACCAGTCTGACATGCTGTATGGGATCAAAAGGAGATGGTTTTACCAGTCTGACATGCTGTATGGGATCAAAAGGAGATGGTTTTACCAGTCTGACATGCTGTATGGGATCAAAAGGAGATGGTTTTACCAGTCTGACATGCTGTATGGGATCAAAAGGAGATGGTTTTACCAGTCTGACATGCTGTATGGGATCAAAAGGAGATGGTTTTACCAGTCTGACATGCTGTATGGGATCAAAGGGAGATGGTTTTACCAGTCTGACATGCTGTATGGGATCAAAAGGAGATGGTTTTACCAGTCTGACATGCTGTATGGGATCAAAAGGAGATGGTTTTACCAGTCTGACATGCTGTATGGGATCAAAAGGAGATGGTTTTACCAGTCTGACATGCTGTATGGGATCAAAAGGAGATGGTTTTACCAGTCTGACATGCTGTATTGGATCAAAAGGAGATGGTTTTACCAGTCTGACATGCTGTATGGGATCAAAAGGAGATGGTTTTACCAGTCTGACATGCTGTATGGGATCAAAAGGAGATGGTTTTACCAGTCTGACATGCTGTATGGGATCAAAAGGAAATGGTTTTACCAGTCTGACATGCTGTATGGGATCAAAAGGAGATGGTTTTACCAGTCTGACATGCTGTATGGGATCAAAAGGAGATGGTTTTACCAGTCTGACATGCTGTATGGGATCAAAAGGAGATGGTTTTACCAGTCTGACATGCTGTATGGGATCAAAAGGAGATGGTTTTACCAGTCTGACATGCTGTATTGGATCAAAAGGAAATGGTTTTACCAGTCTGACATGCTGTATGGGATCAAAAGGAGATGGTTTTACCAGTCTGACATGCTGTATGGGATCAAAAGGAGATGGTTTTACCAGTCTGACATGCTGTATGGGATCAAAAGGAAATGGTTTTACCAGTCTGACATGCTGTATTGGATCAAAAGGAGATGGTTTTACCAGTCTGACATGCTGTATGGGATCAAAAGGAGATGGTTTTACCAGTCTGACATGCTGTATGGGATCAAAAGGAGATGGTTTTACCAGTCTGACATGCTGTATGGGATCAAAAGGAGATGGTTTTACCAGTCTGACATGCTGTATGGGATCAAAAGGAGATGGTTTTACCAGTCTGACATGCTGTATGGGATCAAAAGGAGATGGTTTTACCAGTCTGATCAACTGGCCTACCGAATACAGCCTGCTGTGGCCCTGTCCTTTCTGACAGGGTAAACCAACCGCTAACCTTATCTATTTATAGCCCTTTTATTTGTGTTTCAGAGAAAATCATTTAAGGTCATCAAATGTGGTTTATATTCAAACTTCAGCTAGCTAGGCTACCTAGACATGGTTAATCCAACCTAGACATGGTTAATCCAACCTAGACATGGTTAATCCTACCTAGACATGGTTAATCCTACCTAGACATGGTTAATCCTACCTAGACATGGTTAATCCTACCTAGACATGGTTAATCCAACATTATGAACTGGAAAATCTATCAACACAATAGTGATGACAGACTGTGTGATTCACCTTTTTAATTACAGATGCGAAGGCGTACATAATGCAACCCTGCATACAGCCAGCTCAGCCCTGTTAGTTCTATTGTGCAATCACAGTTGTTGTCTCTGTGTCTGTACAACCCTGTTAGTCTTTACATGGAATTCATATGAACAAGTGCAAGATTGCTGCAGTTCGACAGAGTTTTCATCCTCCCTAGGACCAGGAGTTTTTCCAGCAGTTTTATAAAACCCATATGACCTGATTTTAGAAAAATGCTGGTCCCATCATAGCCCATATAAAACCGTTTTACAATTTATTAATCCCGGTCATACCCTACAGGGAACAGAGTTTTACCTGGTTAGGTGATAGTATTGAGTATTATAGTGTTGTCTCTTTAACAGGTGGGGAGGTGATAGTATTGAGTATTATAGTGTTGTCTCTTTAACAGGTGGGGAGGTGATAGTATTGAGTATTATAGTGTTGTATCTTTAACAGGTGGGGAGGTGATAGTATTGAGTATTATAGTGTTGTATCTTTAACAGGTGGGGAGGTGATAGTATTGAGTATTATAGTGTTGTATCTTTAACAGGTGGGGAGGTGATAGTATTGAGTATTATAGTGTTGTATCTTTAACAGGTGGGGAGGTGATAGTATTGAGTATTATAGTGTTGTATCTTTAACAGGTGGGGAGGTGATAGTATTGAGTATTATAGTGTTGTATCTTTAACAGGTGGGGAGGTGATAGTATTGAGTATTATAGTGTTGTATCTTTAACAGGTGGGGAGGTGATAGTATTGAGTATTATAGTGTTGTATCTTTAACAGGTGGGGAGGTGATAGTATTGAGTATTATAGTGTTGTATCTTTAACAGGTGGGGAGGTGATAGTATTGAGTATTATAGTGTTGTATCTTTAACAGGTGGGGAGGTGATAGTATTGAGTATTATAGTGTTGTCTCTTTAACAGGTGGGGAGGTGATAGTATTGAGTATTATAGTGTTGTCTCTTTAACAGGTGGGGAGGTGATAGTATTGAGTATTATAGTGTTGTCTCTTTAACAGGTGGGGAGGTGATAGTATTGAGTATTATAGTGTTGTCTCTTTAACAGGTGGGGAGGTGATAGTATTGAGTATTATAGTGTTGTCTCTATAACAGGTGGGGAGGTGATAGTATTGAGTATTATAGTGTTGTGTTGTCTCTATAACAGGTGGGGAGGTGATAGTATTGAGTATTATAGTGTTGTCTCTATAACAGGTGGGGAGGTGATAGTATTGAGTATTATAGTGTTGTCTCTATAACAGGTGGGGAGGTGATAGTATTGAGTATTATAGTGTTGTCTCTATAACAGGTGGGGAGGTGATAGTATTGAGTATTATAGTGTTGTCTCTTTAACAGGTGGGGAGGTGATAGTATTGAGTATTATAGTGTTGTGTTGTCTCTTTAACAGGTGGGGAGGTGATAGTATTGAGTATTATAGTGTTGTCTCTAACAGGTGGGGAGGTGCGAGTACGTCTACTGGACTGGCTCAGACACGATCTCTGCACAGGTGGGTAGGCTACACACACACACACACACACACACACACACACACACACACACACACAAAGAGACACACACACACACACACACAGACACACACACACACAGACACACACACACACACACACACAAAGAGACACACAGACAAACAAACAAACACACATAGAGAAACACACACACCATGTTAAACCATGGTCTCTCTGCTGATCTCTCCTCCTTTTCTCAATTCATCCCTTGTTTCAGACACTGATGCAGAGTTTGGATGGACGGAGGATGAAGTGGCAGATCTCCATGACAACACAACGGTTATCATTGCGGCTGATGGTAAGACAGGTGGGATCAGGTGTTGATAAGGTGGGTTCAGGTGTTTATCAGGTGGGATCAGGTGTTTATCAGGTGGGTTCAGGTGTTTATCAGGTGGGATCAGGTGTTTATCAGGTGGGATCAGGTGTTTATCAGGTGGGATCAGGTGTTTATCAGGTGGGATCAGGTGTTTATCAGGTGGGATCAGGTGTTTATCAGGTGGGTTCAGGTGTTATCAGGTGGGATCAGGTGTGACCCTACTGATCTACCTATATGCTGTAGGTATCTAATGTAACCTTACTATTGAGTTGGGATTTCCCCCTGCAAATTCACTAGCACTCAGAGCAGAGCTAGAGATGCTGAACACAGGTATGGTGCTGAATGATCTCTATGGAATATTAATGGAATAAATGGTGCTTTATTTGTGATTTATTCCAGTGTGCTATGATGACGATCTGACAGACGCGCTGTTCCGAACTCTGTACAGAATCTGTAACAACCTCCATCTCCCCTGTACTACATACCTGTCTATAGAGAAGAGGTAACATACCTGTACCACAGTGCATTCAGAAAGTATTCAGACCCCTTGACCTTTTCCACATTTTGTTACATTACAGCCTTATTCTAAAATTGATTAAATAGTTTTTTTCCCTCATCAATCTACACACAATATCCCATAATGACAAAGCAAAAACAGGTTATTCGAAATGTTTGGAAATGTAAAAAAAATTATAAACGGAAATATCACATTTACATAAGTATTCAGACCCTTTACTCAGTACTTTGTTGAAGCACCTTTGGCAGCGATTACTGCCTCTAGTCTTCTTGGGTATGACGCTACAAGCTTGGCACACCTGTATTTGGGGAGTTTCTCCCATTCTTCTCTGTAGATCCTCTCAAGCTCTGTCAGGTAGAATGGGGAGTGTCACTGCACAGCTATTTTCAGGTCTCTCCAGAGATGTTAGATCGGGTTCATGTCCGGGCTCTGGCTGGGCCACTCAAGGACATTCAGAGACTTGTCCCGAAGCCACTCTTGCGTTGTCTTGGCTGTGTGCTTAGGGTCGTTGTCCTGTTGGAAGGTGAACCTTAACCCCAGTCTGAGTTCCTGAGTTCTCTGTACTTTGCTTCATTCATCTTTACCTCCATCCTGACTAGCCTCCCAGTCCCTGCCGCTGAAAAACATCCCCACAGCATGATGCTGCCACCACCATGCTTCACCGTAGGGATGGTGCCAGTTTTCCTCCAGACGTGATGCTTGGCATTCAGGCCAAATCTTGGTTTCATCAGATCAGAGAATCTTGTTTCTCATGGTCTGAGAGTCCTTTAGGTGCCTTTTGGCAAACTCCAAGCGGGCTGTCATTTGCCTTTTACTGAAGAGTGGCATCCGTCTGGCCACTCTACCATAAAGGCCTGATTGGTGGAGTGCTGCAGAGATGGTTGTCCTTCTGTAAGTTTATTCCATCTCCACAGAGGAACTCTGGAGCTCTGTCAGAGTGACCATCAGGTTCTTGGTCACCTCCCTGACCAAGGCCCTTCTCCCCCGGTTGCTTAGTTTGGCCGGGCGGCCAGCTCTAGGAAGAGTCTTGGTGGTTCCAAACTTCTTCCAGTTAAGAATGATGGAGGCCACTGTGTTCTTGGAGACCTTCAATGCTGCAGACATTTTTTGGTACGCTTCCCCAGATCTGTGCTCTACGGACAATGGTTGAGAGAATGCCAAGAGTGTGCAAAGCTGTCATCAAGGCAAAGGGTGGCTACTTTGAAGAATCTCAAATATAAAATACATTTTGATTTGTTAAACACTTAAATTGGTTACTACATGATTCCATATGTATTATTTCATAGTTTGTATGTCTTCACTATTATTCTACAATGTAGAAAATAGTAAAAATAAAGAAAAAGCCTTGAATGATTAGGTATGTCCAAACTTTTGACTGATACTGTGTGTATATACAGTGAGGGAAAAAAGTATTTGATCCCCTGCTGATTTTGCACGTTTGCCCACTGACAAAGACATGATCAGTCTATAATTTTAATGCTAGGTTTATTTGAACAGAGACAGACAGAATAACAACAAAAACATCCAGAAAAACTCATGTCAAAAATGTTATAAATTGATTTGCATTTTAATGAGGGAAATAAGTATTTGACCCCTCTGCAAAACATGACTTAGTACTTGGTGGCAAAACCCTTGTTGGCAATCACAGAGGTCAGACGTTTCTTGTAGTTGGCCACCAGGTTTGCACACATCTCAGCAGGGATTTTGTCCCACTCCTCTTTGCAGATCTTCTCCAAGTCATTAAAGGTTTCGAGGATGACGTTTGGCAACTCGAACCTTCAGCTCCCTCCACAGATTTTCTATGGGATTAAGGTCTGGAGACTGGCTAGGCCACTCCAGGACCTTAATGTGCTTCTTCTTGAGCCACTCCTTTGTTGCCTTGGCCGTGTGTTTTGGGTCATTGTCATGCTGGAATACCCATCCACGACCCATTTTCAATGCCCTGGCTGAGGGAAGGAGGTTCTCACCCAAGATTTGACGGTACATGGCCCCGTCCATCGTCCCTTTGATGCGGTGAAGTTGTCCTGTCCCCTTAGCAGAAAAACACCCCCAAAGCATAATGTTTCCACCTCCATGTTTGACGGTGGGGATGGTGTTCTTGGGATCATAGGCAGCATTCCTCCTCCTCCAAACACGGCGAGTTGAGTTGATGCCAAAGAGCTCGATTTTGGTCTCATCTGACCACAACACTTTCACCCAGTTCTCCTCTGAATCATTCAGATGTTCATTGGCAAACTTCAGATGGGCCTGTATATGTGCTTTCTTGAGCAGGGGGACCTTGCGGGCGCTGCAGGATTTCAGTCCTTCACGGCGTAGTGTGTTACCAATAGTTTTCTTGGTGACTATGGTCCCAGCTGCCTTGAGATCATTGACAAGATCCTCCCGTGTAGTTCTGGGCTGATTCCTCACCGTTCTCATGATCACTGCAACTCCACGAGGTGAGATCTTGCATGGAGCCCCAGGCCGAGGGAGATTGACAGTTCTTTTGTGTTTCTTCCATTTGCGAATAATCGCACCAACTATTGTCACCTTCTCACCAAGCTGCTTGGCGATGGTCTTGTAGCCCATTCCAGCCTTGTGTAGGTCTACAATCTTGTCCCTGACATCGTTGGAGAGCTCTTTGGTCTTGGCCATGGTGGAGAGTTTGGAATCTGATTGATTGATTGCTTCTGTGGACAGGTGTCTTTTATACAGGTAACAAACTGAGATTAGGAGCACTCCCTTTAAGAGTGTGCTCCTAATCTCAGCTCGTTACCTGTATAAAAGACACCTGGGAGCCAGAAATCTTTCTGATTGAGAGGGGGTCAAATACTTATTTCCCTCATTAAAATGCAAATCAATTTATAACATTTTTGACATGCGTTTTTCTGGATTTTGTTGTTGTTATTCTGTCTCTCACTGTTCAAATAAACCTACCATTAAAATTATAGACTGATCATTTCTTTGTCAGTTGGCAAACGTACAAAATCAGCACGGGATCAAATACTTTTTTCCCTCACTGTGTGTGTGTATATATATATATATATATATATATATATATATATATATACACTGTATATTCTAGATTTATGCTAAATGTAAAAAATAAATCCAGCTCATGTGCCACATCTTGTCATTTAGTCTTTGTGTAATGATGTGTGTGTGTGTGTGTGTGTGCGCGCGTGCTTGCCTACTTGTGTGTGTGTGTGTGTGTCTGTGTGTGTGTGTGTGTGTGTGTTCCCCAGGCTGAACTTCACTCTGAGACACCTGGACGTATCCTGCGAGGCCTACAACCATTTCCGCAACTGTCTGTGTGAGATGCAGGAGCTAAGGGACGGCCGGACATGCTTCACAGTGGAGCAGGTCACCCCCTCCTTCCCACAGTGCCTGCTGTATGAGCGCATAGAGCAGCTGGTGAGAAACACACTTTACTGAACCTAGTAACCCCTACCCAACAGAATGTTTCTAGTACTATATCCTAAACCCCTACCCAACACAATGTTTCTAGTACTATATCCTAAACCCCTAACCAACAGAATGTTTCTAGTACTATATCCTAAACCCCTAACCAACAGAATGTTTCTAGTACTATATCCTAAACCCCCACCCAACACAATGTTTCTAGTACTATATCCTAAACCCCTACCCAACAGAATGTTTCTAGTACTATATCCTAAACCCCTACCCAACAGAATGTTTCTAGTACTATATCCTAAACCCCTACCCAACAGAATGTTTCTAGTACTATATCCTAAACCCCTACCCAACACAATGTTTCTAGTACTATATCCTAAACCCCTACCCAACACAATGTTTCTAGTACTATATCCTAAACCCACCCAACATAATGTTTCTAGTACTATATCCTAAACCCACCCAACAGAATATTTCTAGTTCTATATCCTAAACCCCTACCCAACAGAATGTTTCTAGTACTATATCCTAAACCCTAACCAACACAATGTTTCTAGTACTATATCCTAAACCCTAACCAACACAATGTTTCTAGTTCTATATCCTAAACCCCTACCCAACAGAATGTTTCTAGTACTATATCCTAAACCCCTACCCAACACAATGTTTCTAGTACTATATCCTAAACCCCTACCCAACAGAATGTTTCTAGTACTATATCCTAAACCCCTACCCAACACAATGTTTCTAGTACTATATCCTAATCCCCTACCCAACACAATGTTTCTAGTACTATATCCTAAACCCCTACCCAACAGAATGTTTCTAGTACTATATCCTAAACCCCTACCCAACAGAATGTTTCTAGTACTATATCCTAAACCCCTACCCAACAGAATGTTTCTAGTACTATATCCTAAACCCCTACCCAACAGAATGTTTCTAGTACTATATCCTAAACCCCTACCCAACAGAATGTTTCTAGTACTATATCCTAAACCCCTACCCAACATAATGTTTCTAGTACTATATCCTAAACCCCTACCCAACAGAATGTTTCTAGTACTATATCCTTATATTTCTAGTACACTGTGGGATTGTGGGCTCCATTTAACAAACCTAACACAATTGTAAATCTACTAAGCTAACACAAAGGTAAATCTACCTAACACAATGGTAAATCTACAAACCTAACACAATGGTAAATCGAACAAAATGGTAACTCTACAAAGCTAACGTAAGGGTAAATCGAACAAAATGGTAACTCTACAAAGCTAACGTAAGGGTAAATCGAACAAAATGGTAACTCTACAAAGCTAACGGAAGGGTAAATCGAACAAAATGGTAACTCTACTAAGCTAACACAATGGTAAATCTACTAAGCTAACACAAAGGTAAATCTACCTAACACAAAGGTAAATCTACCTAACACAATGGTAAATCTACAAAGCTAACACAATGGTACATCTACAAACCTAACACAATGGTACATCTACAAACCTAACACAATGGTAAATCTTAGCGCTGGCGGAAGCACTATAGGTCCAGGGCGGGTGTCTGAAATAGTTTAGCTATTTTCACAGCGGGAATTATGAGCGCAGGAGCTGGCGGTGGCGCGAAAGGGCTGGGTTTTGATGAATAAGTTGTAGGTGTGTCAAGGCATGACCCCTCACTGGCCAATCAGAACGTGCTCCATGGCTAAATATATGGTTGCTTCAAGTTGGGTATTTACGGTCTTTTATGTATTGTGTTGTCATCAACTCCAATTCCGATGTTAGACATTCTCTTTTTCCAGGAGTTGTGGAAAGTGACAGCGGTGCCTGTCTAACCCCCTCGGAGGAGCTGACCTGCTCCTACACCTGCACCTTGACCTGCTCCTACACCTGAGACATGGAGTTTTCTGATCTTAGACCTAGTGTTTTCTGAACCTCTTGTGGTCAGTGTTGATAAAGTATTGATACAATATAGAGATTATTTATATACAGTACCAGTCAAAGTTTGGACACACCTACTCATTCAAGGGTTTTTCTTTATTTTTTACTATTTTCTACATTGTAGAATAATAGTGAAGACATCAAAACTATGAAATAACACATATGGAATCATGTAATAACCAAAAAAGTGTAAAACAAATCAAAATATATTTTAGATTTTAGATTCTTCAAAGTAGCCACCCTTTGCCTTGATGACAGCTTTGCACACGCTTGGCATTCTCTCAACCAGCTTTACCTGGAATGCTTTTCCAACAGTCTTGAAGGAGTTCCCACATATGCTGAGCACTTGTTGGCTGCTTTTCCTTCACTCTGCGGGCCAACTCATCCCAAACCTTCTCAATTGGATTGAGGTCGGGTAAGTGTGGAGGCCAGGTCATCTGATGCAGCTCTCCATCACTCTCCTTCTTGGTCAAATAGCCCTTACACAGCCTGGAGGTGTGTTGGGTCATTGTCCTGTTGAAAAACAAATTATAGTCACACTAAGCGCAAACCAGATGGGATGGTGTATCGCTGCAGAATGCTGTGGTAGCCATGCTGGTTAAATGTGCCTTGAATTATAAATAAATCCCTGACAGTGTCACCAGCAAAGCACCATCACACCTCCTCCTCCATGCTTCACGGTGGGAACTACACATGCGGAGATCATCCGTTCACCCACACCGCGTCTCACAAAGACACAGCGGTTCGAACCAAAAATCTCAAATTTGGACTCCAGACCAAAGGACAAATTTCCACCGGTCTAATGTCCATTGCTCGTGTTTCTTGGCCCAAGCAGGTCTCTTCTTCTTATTGGTGTCCTTTAGTAGTGATTTCTTTCCAGGAATTCGACCATGAAGGCCTGATTCACACAGTCCCCTCTGAACAGTTGATGTTGAGATGTGTCTGTTAATTGAACTCTGTGAAGCATTTATTTGGGCTGCAATTTTTGAGGCTGGTAACTCTAATGAACTTATCCTCTGCAGCAGAGGTAACTCTGGGTCTTCCTTTCCTGTGGCGGTCCTCATGACAGCCAGTTTCATCATAGTGCTTGATGGTTTTTGCAACTGCACTTGAAGAAAGTTCTTGATATTTTCCGTATTGACTGACCTTCATGTCTTAAAGTAATGATGGACTGTCGTTTCTCTTTGCTTATTTGAGCTGTTCTTGCCATAATATAGACTTGGTCTTTTACCAAATAGGGCTACCTTCTGTATACCACCCCTACCTTGTCACAACACAACTGATTGGCTCAAACGCATTAAGAAGGAAAGAAATTCCACAAATTAACTTTTAAGAAGGCACACCTGTTAACTGAAATCCATTCCAGGTGACTACCTCATGAAGCTGGTTAAGAGAATGCCAAGAGTGTGCAAAGCTGTCATCAAGGCAAAGGGTGGCTACTTTGAAAAATCTAAAATATATTTTGATTTGTTGAACACTCTTTTGGTTATTACATGATTCCATTTGTGTTATTTCATAGTTTTGATGTCTTCACTATTATTCTACAATGTAGAAAATAGTAAAAATAAAGAAAAACCCTTGAATGAGTAGATGTGTCAACTTTTGACTGGTAGTGTATATAGATTATTTAGCAGTAATTTCATTGCAATCAGGGCAGCTGGACAGCGGTGAACAAAGGTACTAGGAATGATCTCTGTAAATGAACACACTTGCTAAATAAGATATTGTGATATAGATGCTGTAATCTCAGGCCAGGGGTTGTGATATAGAGACTGTAATCTCAGGCCAGGGATTGTGATATAGAGACTGTAATCTCAGGCCAGGGATTGTGATATAGAGACTGTAATCTCAGGCCAGGGATTGTGATATAGAGACTGTAATCTCAGGCCAGGGATTGTGATATAGAGACTGTAATCTCAGGCCAGGGGTTGTGATATAGAGACTGTAATCTCAGGCCAGGGATTGTGATATAGAGACTGTAATCTCAGGCCAGGGATTGTGATATAGAGACTGTAATCTCAGGCCAGGGATTGTGATATATTCTTATTTACTTATTGTTAGATTGAAGTGAACAGTTGGAATGGGACAGCCCCATAGCCTCTGAATGTTTTGTTCCTATGTAAATTATGAGTGATCAGGTAAACACTGACCTAGGATGCATCCCAAATGACACCCTATCCTCAATATAGACCTATGGACGCTGGTCAAAAGTAGTGCACGGTATAGGGAATAGGGTGCAATTTGGGACCCTACCTACCTTAATGTCTGTTTATAATCTATAAGACATTATTAAATAGCTTGTTAACAATTAGTAAATAAACTGTTTATCAATCAGTATTTATAAGTTCATATATTTATTAAAACAAACTACTTAATAATGTTCATAAGAGGTTTATAACTGGACATATAGTGTTAATAACGTGTGTCTGTTGATACAAGACCATGGCACTGGTGTTTTCAAAATTATGCAGTCATCTTTTGATTAAAAATACTAAATAAAATACAAGTTATTGATTTATTTTAACTTTTAAAAAATGTATTAGAACTTGTTGTGAACTTTGATTCATACTGTATGTCATAAAGGGGCAATTTGGGATTGAACCAACAACAAAGCCCACCCCGCCACTTTTTTATGTAAACAGCTGAGCAATGGGGCTGGAGAAATGGAACCACTCTCAAATTCATAGACGGAGTTATGGATGCAACGACTGACCATCTATGAGATCAACATAATAGTTTGAACCATGTTTTGAGGCTGTACAGTGTTTGTTTACAAACAGTGGAGTAAAACAAGCTTATATTTCCAGTAAGACAGTTTAACTAAGCTCATGTTTTGCTGTGAAGAGACAGAATCATTAGATCATTTGTTTTGGTTCTGTCCATTTGTAGCTTGTTTTTGGACACAGGCCAGGAATGGCTAAAGGATTGCAATATTTACCTGGAGCTAACCCTGCAGATAGCACTACTGGGTGATCTGAAAAGTAATAGTCAATCGATCAATAACATAATAATACTATTAGCAAAATTGTTTATTTTCAATTCACAATCTGTAGAAACAATGAGAATAGAAAGGTTCAGAACTTTTGTAAGACATCACAGTACAGTTGAAAAATATATGGCAAATAGAAATCCTATATGGATGGTGTTAAAAGATAGATGGGAGGTGTTGAATGGAATTGAAGGATGGGACTAATAACAACTAACAACAAACAATAACAAGATAACTAATAATGTAGGCACGCTGTGTCCATAATAAGTGTATGGGTTGTAGGTTGGGAGTTTTTGTGAAGGAGCACAGTTAGAAAGATATGGCATATACAGTGGGGAGAACAAGTATTTGATACACTGCCGATTTTGCAGGTTTTCCTACTTACAAAGCATGTAGAGGTCTGTAATTTTTATCATAGGTACACTTCAACTGTGAGAGACGGAATCTAAAACAAAAATCCAGAAAATCACATTGTATGATTTTTAAGTAATTAATTTGCATTTTATTGCATGACATAAGTATTTGATCACCTACCAACCAGTAAGAATTCCGGCTCTCACAGACCTGTTAGTTTTTCTTTAAGAAGCCCTCCTGTTATCCACTCATTACCTGTATTAACTGCACCTGTTTGAACTCGTTACCTGTATAAAAGACACCTGTCCACACACTCAATCAAACAGACTCCAACCTCTCTACAATGGCCAAGACCAGAGAGCTGTGTAAGGACATCAGGGATAAAATTGTAGACCCGCACAAGGCTGGGATGGGCTACAGGACAATAGGCAAGCAGCTTGGTGAGAAGGCAACAACTGTTGGCGCAATTATTAGAAAATTGAAGAAGTTCAAGATGACGGTCAATCACCCTCGGTCTGGGGCTCCATGCAAGATCTCACCTCGTGGGGCATCAATGATCATGAGGAAGGTAAGGGATCAGCCCAGAACTACACGGCAGGACCTGGTCAATGACCTGAAGAGAGCTGGGACCACAGTCTCAAAGAAAACCATTAGTAACACACTATGCCGTTATGGATTAAAAATCCTGCAGTGCACGCAAGGTCCCCCTGCTCAAGCCAGCGCATGTCCAGGCCCGTCTGAAGTTTGCCAATGACCATCTGGATGATTCAGAGGAGGAATGGGAGAAGGTCATGTGGTCTGATGAGACAAAAATAGAGCTTTTTGGTCTAAACTCCAATCGCCGTGTTTGGAGGAAGAAGAAGGATGAGTACAACCCCAAGAACACCATCCCAACCGTGAAGCATGGAGGTGGAAACATCATTCTTTGGGGATGCTTTTCTGCAAAGGGGACAGGACGACTGCACTGTATTGAGGGGAGGAAGGATGGGGCCATGTATCGCGAGATCTTGGCCAACAACCTCCTTCCCTCAGTAAGAGCATTGAAGATGGGTCGTGGCTGGGTCTTCCAGCATGACAACGACCCGAAACACACAGCCAGGGCAACTAAGGAGTGGCTCCGTAAGAAGCATCTCAAGGTCCTGGAGTGGCCTAGTCAGTCTCCAGACCTGAACCCAATAGAAAATCTTTGGAGGGAGTTGAAAGTCCATATTGCCCAGCGACAGCCCCGAAACCTGAAGGATCTGGAGAAGGTCTGTATGGAGGAGTGGGCCAAAATCCCTGCTGCAGTGTGTGCAAACCTGGTCAAGACCTACAGGAAACGTATGATCTCTGTAATTGCAAACAATGGTTTCTGTACCAAATATTAAGTTCTGCTTTTCTGATGTATCAAATACTTATGTCATGCAATAAAATGCAACTTAATTACTTAAAAATCATACAATGTGATTTTCTGGATTTTTGTTTTAGATTCCGTCTCTCACAGTTGAAGTGTACTACCTATAATAAAAATTACAGACCTCTACATGCTTTGTAAGTAGGAAAACCTGCAAAATCGGCAGTGTATCAAATACTTGTTCTCCCCACTGTATATATATATTTTTTAAACATGGGGGATTGGAAGTGATGCAGACAATTACATTGATGGAAGTTACAATCTATCTGCAATATTAAGCTGATCTACCCCCCAATAAAAATTTAAATAAAATAAAAAACATGTCATGGTAAAAACATATTGATATAACAGTAGCTAGGATGGGGAGGCAACAGCTAATGCGGATCCATAATAAATACAAATACAGTAGGTGAACTTGACACTGTGGACAGACCTAGCTGAAATAAAAACACCCAATTAAGGCAGTGTCTCCCACCCATTGTCTGCAAAGTCTGCAAAAACACTACAGTAGAATACTGTAGTACTTCTTGTAGTATACTGTAGTATTTACAGTTAGCTATAGTATAAATACTGTAGTAAAAAAAACTGTAGTATATACTATAGTAATTAATGTAGTGTTTTTGCGGATTGTATTATACTGTAGTATTTACTGTAGTGTTTTTGCGTAAATTACTGTAGTACAGTGCCTTCAGAAAGTATTCACACCCCTTGACTTTTTACACATTTTGTTGTATTACAGCCTGAATTTTAAATGTATTTTGTGTCACTGGCCTACACACAATACTCCATAATGTAAAAGCGGAATTATGTTTTAATAAAACATTTTAAAATTAATAAAAAATTAACAGCTAAAAAAAATGTAAATGGTACAATGACTATGAGGTTAAAGTGCAGACTGTCAGCTTTAATTTGAGGGTATTTTCATCCATATCAGGTGAACCATTTAGAAATTACAGCACTTTTTGTAAATAGTCCCCCCCCTCCCCCATTTCAGGGGACCAAAAATATTGGACAAATTCACTTATGTGTATTATAGTAAAAAGTGAAGTATTTGGTCCCATATTCAGATTACATCAGGCTTGTACATCCCTAAATAAGAGTATAATATGTTTCTAAACACTTCTACATTAATGTGATGCTACCATGATTACAGATAATCCTGAATGAAACATGAATAATGATGCTGCTGCAGATAGTTAGAAAATCACTTTCCCTGTGCTTGCCTCCGTCTTGCCGGAGAAACCCCTGACGTCAGGCTGCATTCACTGGTGAACAACTGAAATCACTCCACCGGAGAGCGAGGATCCTAGAATCCAGACTGAGGTAAAGTTAAGGCATAGCTGACATGGGTAGGCTGTCTATTCCTCTGTGTTATAAGTCATTGCTGACCTGGGTAGGGCGGCAGGTAGCTTAGTGGGTAAGAGCGTTGTGCCAGTAACTGAAAGGTCGCTGGTTCTAATCCCCGAGCCGACTAGGTGAAATATCTGTTGATGTGCCCTTAAGCAAGGCACTTAACCCTAATTGCTCCTGTAAGTCGCTCTGGATAAGAGCGTCTGCTAAATGACTAAAATGTAATGTAAGAATGTAGGCTGTCTATTCCTCTGTGTTATCGAGGGTGTCACTGCGTGCCCTCCTGTGTTGCTTTCTTTCATTGTCTTTTGATGAGGGTGAGTTGATGTGTTAGAAACAGTGGGTTTGTGTTATGCAGTAGGGCTACAGTATTCTGAACCCAGGGCCCATATCCACAAAGCGTCTTAGAGTAGGCGTGTTGAACTAGGATCTGCCTTTTATATTATATGGCCAGATCTTAGATGAGCACTCCTACTATGAGACTACCCTGGTCCTATAGAGCTGAAGGAGTGGAGAGTAGTCAAATAGTGTTGCCCTCTACCATCAGAACAATGTCAGGCAGGTGTTGCCCTCTACCATCAGAACAATGTCAGGCAGGTGTTGCCCTCTACCATCAGAACAATGTCAGGCAGGTGTTGCCCTCTACCATCAGAACAATGTCAGGCAGGTGTTGCCCTCTACCATCAGAACAATGTCAGGCAGGTGTTGCCCTCTACCATCAGAACAATGTCAGGCAGGTGTTGCCCTCTACCATCAGAACAATGTCAGGCAGGTGTTGCCCTCTACCATCAGAACAATGTCAGGCAGGTGTTGCCTTCTACCATCAGAACAATGTCAGGCAGGTGTTGCCCTCTACCACCAGAACAATGTCAGGCAGGTGTTGCCCTCTACCATCAGAACAATGTCAGGCAGGTGTTGCCCTCTACCATCAGAACAATGTCAGGCAGGTGTTGCCCTCTACCATCAGAACAATGTCAGGCAGGTGTTGCCCTGTACCATCAGAACAATGTCAGGCAGGTGTTGCCCTGTACCATCAGAACAATGTCAGGCAGGTGTTGCCCTATACCATCAGAACAATGTCAGGCAGGTGTTGCCCTATACCATCAGAACAATGTCAGGCAGGTGTTGCCCTTTACCATCAGAACAATGTCAGGCAGGTGTTGCCCTCTACCATCAGAACAATGTCAGGCAGGTGTTGCCCTCTACCATCAGAACAATGTCAGGCAGGTGTTGCCCTTTACCATCAGAACAATGTCAGGCAGGTGTTGCCCTCTACCATCAGAACAATGTCAGACAGGTGTTGCCCTCTACCATCAGAACAATGTCAGGCAGGTGTTGCCCTTTACCATCAGAACAATGTCAGGCAGGTGTTGCCCTTTACCATCAGAACAATGTCAGGCAGGTGTTGCCCTCTACCATCAGAACAATGTCAGACAGGTGTTGCCCTCTACCATCAGAACAATGTCAGGCAGGTGTTGCCCTGTACCATCAGAACAATGTCAGGCAGGTGTTGCCCTATACCATCAGAACAATGTCAGGCAGGTGTTGCCCTATACCATCAGAACAATGTCAGGCAGGTGTTGCCCTTTACCATCAGAACAATGTCAGGCAGGTGTTGCCCTCTACCATCAGAACAATGTCAGGCAGGTGTTGCCCTCTACCATCAGAACAATGTCAGGCAGGTGTTGCCCTTTACCATCAGAACAATGTCAGGCAGGTGTTGCCCTCTACCATCAGAACAATGTCAGACAGGTGTTGCCCTCTACCATCAGAACAATGTCAGGCAGGTGTTGCCCTTTACCATCAGAACAATGTCAGGCAGGTGTTGCCCTCTACCATCAGAACAATGTCAGACAGGTGTTGCCCTCTACCATCAGAACAATGTCAGGCAGGTGTTGCCCTCTACCATCAGAACAATGTCAGGCAGGTGTTGCCCTCTACCATCAGAACAACGTCAGGCAGGTGTTGCCCTCTACCATCAGAACAACGTCAGGCAGGTGTTGCCCTCTACCATCAGAACAATGTCAGGCAGGTGTTGCCCTTTACCATCAGAACAATGTCAGGCAGGTGTTGCCCTTTACCATCAGAACAATGTCAGGCAGGTGTTGCCCTTTACCATCAGAACAATGTCAGGCAGGTGTTGCCCTCTACCATCAGAACAATGTCAGGCAGGTGTTGCCCTCTACAGTCAGAACATTTTACATTTACATTTTAGTCATTTAGCAGACGCTCTTATCCAGAGCAACTTACAGTTAGTGAGTGCATACATTATTATTTTTATTTTTTTCATACTGGCCCCCCGTGGGAATCGAACCCACAACCCTGGCGTTGCAAACGCCATGCTCTACCAACTGAGCTACATCCCTGCCGGCCATTCCCTCCCCTACCCTGGACGACGCTGGGCCAATTTTGCGCCGCCCCATGGGTCTCCCGGTTGCGGCCGGCTACGACAGAGCCTGGATTCGAACCAGGATCTCTAGTGGCACAGCTAGACCACTGCGCCACTCGGGAGGTGCCTTAGAACAATGTCAGGTAGGTGTTGCCCTCTACCGTCAGAACAATGTCAGGCAGAGACAGAATGGTCATTATAGGGCAATTCTGGCAAATTCCAGATGGGCTGGTCAATTTTTTGCATACTTGGCCTGTTTAAATTGGGGGTTTTGCCATTATTTGGCTAATAATGGGGGCCATGAGAAACTTAATGGGCCGGTGTGGGGGCCAAGGTAAAAAATGGGTTGGTGTGTCAGAAGTGCCTTGACTGATTTCTGGTCCCAGTCCAACTCTGGTGGCAGGTGTTGTCCTCTATATTCAGATCAGCCTATCAGGTGTTGTCCTCTATATTCAGATCAGCCTATCAGGTGTTGTCCTCTACAGTCAGATCAGCCTATCAGGTGTTGTCCTCTATATTCAGATCAGCCTATCAGGTGTTGTCCTCTATAGTCAGATCAGCCTATCAGGTGTTGTCCTCTATATTCAGATCAGCCTATCAGGTGTTGTCCTCTACAGTCAGATCAGCCTATCAGGTGTTGTCCTCTATATTCAGATCAGCCTATCAGGTGTTGTCCTCTATATTCAGATCAGCCTATCAGGTGTTGTCCTCTATAGTCAGATCAGCCTATCAGGTGTTGCCCACTATAGTCAGATCAGCCTATCAGGTGTTGTCCTCTATATTCAGATCAGCCTATCAGGTGTTGTCCTCTATATTCAGATCAGCCTATCAGGTGTTGTCCTCTACAGTCAGATCAGCCTATCAGGTGTTGTCCTCTATATTCAGATCAGCCTATCAGGTGTTGTCCTCTATATTCAGATCAGCCTATCAGGTGTTGTCCACTATAGTCAGATCAGCCTATCAGGTGTTGTCCTCTATATTCAGATCAGCCTATCAGTTGAGGATATTTTACTGCTTGTAGGTCTTAGATAACCTGTCAAATGCAAATGAAATGGTTGGTTGTTTGAGCTTGGTGTGTGTCACCCAGATAGGTGTGCATGTCGTTCATTTTGTGGCGCTGACGGAAACATGGATTGCCACTGAAAACACTGCTACTCCTACTGCTCTCTCCTCGTCTGACCATGTGTTCTCGCATACCCCGAGAGCATCTGGTCAGTGCGGCGGTGGCACAGGAATCCTCATCTCTCCCAAGTGGACATTCTCTCTTTCTCCCCTGACCCATCTGTCTATCTCCTCATTTGAATTCCATGCTGTCACAGTCACTAGCCCATTCAAGCTTAACATCCTTGTCATTTATCGCCCTCCAGGTTCCCTTGGAGAGTTCATCAATGAGCTTGACGCCTTGATAAGTTCCTTTCCTGAGGATGGCTCACCCCTCACAGTTCTGGGTGACTTCAACCTCCCTACGTCTACCTTTGACTCATTTCTCTCTGCCTCCTTCTTTCCACTCCTCTCCTCTTTTGACCTCACCCTCTCACCGTCCCCCCCTACTCACAAGGCAGGCAATACACTTGACCTCATCTTTACTAGATTCTTCTACTAATCTCACTGCAACTCCCCTCCATGTCTCCGACCACTACTTTGTATCCTTTTCTCTCTCGCTCTCCTCCAACACTACTCACTCTGCCCCTACTCAGATGGTAATGCGCCGTCGCAACCTTCACTCTCTCTCTCCCGCTACTCTCTCCTCTTCCATCCTATCATCTCTTCCCTCTGCTCAATCCTTCTCCCTCCAATCTCCTGATTCTGCCTCCTCAACCCTCCTCTCCTCCCTTTCTGCATCCTTTGACTCTCTATGTCACCTATCCTCTCGGCCGGCTCGGTCCTCCTCTCCTGCTCCGTGGCTTGACGACTCATTGCGAGCTCACAGAACAGGGCTCCGGGCAGCCGAGCGGAAATGGAGGAAAACTAGATTCCCTGCGGACCTGGCATCTTTTCACTCCCTCCTCTTTACATTTTCTTCATCTGTTTCTGCTGCTAAAGCCACTTTCTACCACTCTAAATTCCAAGCATCTGCCTCTAGCCCTAGGAAGCTCTTCGCCACCTTCTCCTCCCTGCTGAATCCTCCTCCTCCTCCCCCCTCCTCCCTCTCTGTGGATGACTTCGTCAACCATTTTGAAAAGAAGGTTGACGACATCCGATCCTCGTTTGTTAAGTCAAATGACACTGCTGGTCCTGCTCACACTGCCTATGCTTTGACTTCTTTCTCCCCTTTCTCTCCAGATGAAATCTTGCAACTTGTGACGGCCGGCCGCCCAACAACCTGCCCGCTTGACCCTATCCCCTCCTCTCTTCTCCAGACCATCTCCGGTGACCTTCTCCCTTATCTCACCTCGCTGATCAACTCATCCTTGACCGCTGGCTATGTCCCTTCCATCTTCAAGAGAGCGAGAGTTGCACCTCTTCTCAAAAAACCAACACTCAATCCCACTGATGTCAACAACTACAGACCAGTATCCCTTCTTTATTTTCTCTCCAAAACTCTTGAGCGTGCCGTCTCTAGCCAACTCTCTTGCTATCTCTCTCAGAATGACCTTCTTGATCCAAACCAGTCAGGTTTCAAGACTGGTCATTCAACTGAGACTGCTCTTCTCTGTGTCACGGAGGCTCTCCGCACTGCTAAAGCTAACTCTCTCTCCTCTGCTCTTGTCCTTCTAGACCTGTCTGCTGCCTTTGATACTGTGAACCATCAGATCCTCCTCTCCACCCTCTCCGAGTTGGGCATCTCCAGCGCGGCTCACTCTTGGATTGCGTCCTACCTGACCGGTCGCTCCTACCAAGTGGCGTGACGAGAATCTGTCTCCGCACCACGTGCTCTCACCACTGGTGTCCCCCAGGGCTCAGTTCTAGGCCCTCTCCTATTCTCGCTATACACCAAGTCACTTGGCTCTGTCATATCCTCACATGGCCTCTCCTATCATTGCTACGCAGACGACACACAACTAATCTTCTCCTTTCCCCCTTCTGATAACCAGGTGGCGAATCGCATCTCTGCATGTCTGGCAGACACATCGGTGTGGATGACGGATCACCACCTCAAGCTGAACCTCAGCAAGACGGAGCTTCTCTTCCTCCCGGGGAAGGACTGCCCGTTCCATGATCTCGCCATCACGGTTGACAACTCCGTTGTGTCCTCCTCCCAGAGTGCGAAGAGCCTTGGCGTGACCCTGGACAACACCCTGTTGTTCTCCACTAACATCAAGGCGGTGACCCGATCCTGTAGGTTCATGCTCTACAACATTCGGAGAGTACGACCCTGCCTTACACAGGAAGCGGCACAGGTCCTAATCCAGGCACTTGTCATCTCCCGTCTGGATTACTGCAACTCGCTGTTGGCTGGGCTCCCTGCCTGTGCCATTAAACCCCTACAACTCATCCAGAATGTCGCAGCCCGTCTGGTGTTCAACCTTCCCAAGTTCTCTCATGTCACCCCGCTCCTCCGCACACTCCACTGGCTTCCAGTTGAAGCTCGCATCTGCTACAAGACCATGGTGCTTGCCTACGGAGCTGTGAGGGGAACGGCACCTCCGTACCTTCAGGCTCTGATCAGTCACTACACCCAAACGAGGGCATTGCGTTCATCCACCTCTGGCCTGCTGGCCCCCCTACCTCTGTGGAAGCACAGTTCCCGCTCAGCCCAGTCAAAACTGTTCGCTGCTCTGGCACCCCAATGGTGGAACAAGCTCCCTCACGACGCTAGGACAGCGGAGTCACTCACCACCTTCCGGAGTCACTTGAAACCCCACCTCTTTAAGGAATAATTGGGATAGGATAAAGTAATCCTTCTACCCCCCTTACCCACCCCTAAAAAAAAAAAAAAAAACATATTGTAAAGTGGTTATCCCACTGGCTATAAGGTGAATGCACCAATTTGTAAGTCGCTCTGGATAAGAGCGTCTGCTAAATGACGTAAATGTGCATCTGTGTTGCTGAGAATGTGCATTCAACAGTTAACAAATAGAAATGTCAAATTTCATCCAGGACCTATATACTAGGCGGTGTCCGAGGAAGGCCCAAAACATTTTCAAAGACTCCAGCCACCATAGTCATAGACTGTTCTCTCTGCTACCGCATGGCAAGCGGTACCGGAGCGCCAAGTCTGGGACCAAAAGGCTCCTTAACAGCTTCTACCCCCAAGCCATAAGACTCCTGAACAGCTAATCAAATGGCCACCTGGACTATCTACATTGACTCTGTATTTTATGTTATTTTACTGTTACTTTTCATTTTATTTTTTACTTTAGTTTATTTAGTAAATATTTTCTTTACTCTTTCTTGAACTGCATTGTTGGTTAAGGACTTGTAAGTAAGCATTTCACGGTAACGTCTACACCTGTTGTATTCGGCGCGTGTGACAAATAAGATTGTATTTTATTTGAATTTCATGTTCTGTTCAGATAGAACAAAATGGACTAATGTCATCTGAAAAGCTGTCCATAGACTACTGTAGCCAATAACTTGTTACGCAAATGTTGATACGCGTCATGAATGATTGACAAGGAGCAAAGGTATGTCAGTCACATAGGTCTACGTCTCGTTCATGTCTATCAGTCATTTTCAACTAGGTTATTATTCTGGCATGGCATGATCTCAGGGTGGCAAACTGCACTCTTGAGACATAACTTGACATAAACATTTTCCTAGTTTTATCATTGAGTGGTTAGTGTTTATCCACCCCAGTCCGCTACCTTGACATTGTTCTGTGATACTGAGACTTTGTTAACGTCATGTCATGAATTCGATGAATCGTCTGGAGTTCCGCTGAAGCCCCGGCGCTCATTGGCCAGTATTAGTTCCTTTTGATTACATCGGCTTCTGCTATTGGCTGAGCCGGACTCTTCGTGCCCGTAGACCCGCCTCTTCCCAGCAAAGAAGGCAGATTCTGATTGATAATTTAAAGGCAGTCTGTCAGTCGGTCGTTTCACACTTCCAGCGCGAGTCTCTACTGTTTTTACATAAAGTGTTTCAGCCAGCCAGTCGGACCGCACGACTCGAGCGGACACAAAGCTTCCTGCCGTACCGGGTGAAGCCTTGGTGAGTTCCCCTATGCGCTGTCATCTGTCTCTCTGACACACACACACACATGTTACATGTGGAACCCACCGCGCGCGCTACTGCGCTAGCTGTTGTATGGCTCATAAAGCACGCTCTTCAATCGTCTTTGTCTGCAAGACAAATCTGCACTTATTTAGCAATGACTCTGGACATTTTCTGTCTTGAGGTGCGCGCTTTTGCCTATATCCTATTTACAAATACAGAAGAGTAGGTAGGCTTTCTATCTAGTGAAGAGGTGAACGGCGTTGGCAGATAGGCTTCTAGTCTATAACGGTACTACACTGGAGCGCTGCTGTCCTATGAAGTCTAGAGAGTAGATGGTCATTTTGCATTGTTTCGCTTTCATTCTGCGTTCTAGTAATATGCCATTTAGCAGACGCTTTTATCCAAAGCGACTTAGTCATGCGTGCATACATTTTAGTGTATGGGTGGTCCCGGGGATCGAACCCACTACCTTGGCGTGACAAGCGCCGTGCTCTACCAACTGAGCTACAGAGGACCACAGTAGTCTGCTGCAGACCGACAAACAGACTGTCTTCTTCTTGCCTCTTCACTGCGGAAGGGATCCAGACTGATCCAGTCGGAACCGGTTCATAAGGCACTAGTCTACAGTTGTTGTGCAACAGCGCAGTGCTCTTCTGCTAGCGCCCAGTGGCAGGCTGTTTATTCTGGTTCTAAAGGCGGCTATGATTGATTTACATAACACCGGTAACACTTCACTTAAAGGATATCGTCATAGACTTACCTCTATTACCTCTTATTCCAGAGCTTGCAGGTATAATCCCATATAATTAATTACTATAAATAATTTTATAGGATCTCTGTGTAATGCATTATGATGAAGTTATAGGATGTATGACCCCCTCTAAAGTATTGCTTTATACAGGGGGAATAGGTGCCATTTATTTGGGACTCAGATGTTTCTGAACCTGTCAGGGTTACTGGAGGTCACAGCCAAGACCATGTGGGTGGGGATGTTGTTATGAGATCACTGGTTCCACGAAGGCTTTAGTACAGAAACACTTCAACTTCTGACAGCACGAATGTGTCCCAAACGGCACCTTGCCTCTTCCCTATTTAGTGCTGTACTTTAGCCTTATGGGCCCTGGTCAAAAGTTGTGCACTACATAGGGAATAGGGTGCTATTTGGGATGAAAACCATATCTCTTACAAATTGCCCAGCACTCTCCAAGTCCCTACAGAGACAGATTGGGGGACAGATGGGGGGATGAAGGTGTGGGAAGGCTAGAATAGACTAGGACTGAACTTCCCAGGGTTGGGCTGGAGGAACTGAATGAACCTTTTAATGCAGTGCTGTCGATCTTGCGCCTTTACAGAGAGTCATGTAACATCTCATTTTGATCACAGCATAGTAAACTCCACCCTGAGAGCTCTGTCATTATGGGGAAACGGTACACCCCAAACAGTGTTCAGTTTAAATGAAATATCAGATTCACACAGAAACAGACTGCTCATTTTTCCTTTATTCTCCCTGATAGTCATCAGTTGAAGTATCCTGGGGAATCTCAGAGCTTTGATGTCAATAGCATGTATGACCCCCTCAAAAGTAGGGCTTTGTACAGTCGTGGTCAAAAGTTTTGAGAATGACACAAGTATTGGTCTTCACAAAGTTCACTGCTTCAGTGTTATGAGATATTTTTGTCAGATGGTACTATGGTATACTGAAGTATAATTACAAGCATTCCGTAAGTTTCAAAGGCTTTCATTGACAATTACATTAAGTTTATGCAAAGAGTCAATATTTGCAGTGTTGACCCATCTTTTTCAAGACCTCTGCAATCCGTCCTGGCATGCTGTCAATTAACTTCTGGGCCACATACATTTACATTTACATTTAAGTCATTTAGCAGACGCTCTTATCCAGAGCGACTTACAGTTAGTGAGTGCATACATTATTTTTAATACTGGCCCACCGTGGGAATTGAACCCACAACCCTGGCGTTGCAAATGCCATGCTCTACCAACTGAGCTACATCCCTGCCGGCCATTCCCTCCCCTACCCTGGACGACGCAGGGCCAATTATGCGCCGCCCCATGGATCTCCCAGTCGCGGCCAGCTACGACAGAGCCTCCACATCCTGACTGATGGCAGCCCATTCTTGCATAATCAATGCTTGGAGTTTGTCAGAATTTGTGGGTTTTTGTTTGTCCACCCGCCTCTTGAGGATCGACCACAAGTTCTCAATGGGATTAAGGTCTGGGGAGTTTCCTGGCCATGGACCCAAAATGTTGATGTTTTGTTCCCCGAGCCACTTAGTTATCGCTTTTGCCTTATGGCAAGGTGCTCCATCATGCTGGAAAAGGCATTGGTCGTCACCAAACTGTTCTTGGATGGTTGGGAGAAGTTGCTCTCGGAGGATGTGTTGGTACCATTCTTTATTCATGGCTGTGTTCTTAGGCAAAATTGTGAGTGAGCCCACTCCCTTGACTGAGAAGTAACCCCACACATGAATGGTCTCAGGATGCTTTACTGTTGGCATGACACAGGACTGATGGTAGCGCTCAACTTGTCTTCTCCGGACAAGGTGTTTTCCGGATGCCCCAAACAATCAGAAAGTGGATTCATCAGAGAAAATGACTTTACCCCAGTCCTCAGCAGTCCAATCCCTGTACCTTTTGCAGAATATCAGTCTGTCCCTGATGTTTTTCCTGGAGAGAAGTGGCTTCTTTGCTGCCCTTCTTGACACCAGGCCATCCTCCAAAAGTCTTCGCCTCACTGTGCATGCAGATGCACTCACGCCTGCCTGCTGCCATTCCTGAGCAAGCTCTGCACTGGTGGTGCCCCGATCCCGCAGCTGAATCAACTTTAGGAGACGGTCCTGGCGCTTGCTGGACTTTCTTGGGCGCCCTGACGCCTTCTTCACAACAATTGAACCTCTCTCCTTGAAGTTCTTGATGATCCGAGAAATGGTTGATTTAGGTGCAATCTTACTAGCAGCAATATCCTTGCCTGTGAAGCCCTTTTTGTGCAAAGCAGTGATGACGGCACATGTTTCCTTGCAGGTAACCATGGTTAACAGAGGAAGAACAATTATTTCAAGCACCACCCTCCTTTTAAAGCTTCCAGTCTGTTATTCTAACTCAATAAGCATGACAGAGTGATCTCCAGCCTTGTCCTCGTCAACACTCTCACCTGTGTTAACGAGAGAATCACTGACATGATGGCAGCTGGTCCTTTTGTGGCAGGGCTGAAATGCAGTGGGAATGTTTTTTGGGGATTAAGTTCATTTTCATGGCAAAGAGGGACTTTGCAATTACATTTACATTTTTATTTTTAAATTTTTAGTAATTTAGCAGACGCTCTTATCCAGAGCGACTTACAGTTAGTGAGTGCATACATTTTTCATACTGTCCCCCCGTGGGAATCGAACCCACAACTCTAGTGTTGCAAGCGCCATGCTCGACCAACTGAGCTACAGGAGGGCCAATTAATTGCAATTCATCTGATCACTCTTCATGACATTCTGGAGTATATGCAAATTATGGTGGAAAATAAGTATTTGGTCAATAACAAAAGTTTCTCAATACTTTGTTATATACCCTTTGTTGGCAATGACACAGGTCAAACGTTTTCTGTAAGTCTTCACAAGGTTTTCACACACTGTTGCTGGTATTTTGGCCCATTCCTCCATGCAGATCTCCTCTAGAGCAGTGATGTTTTGGGGCTGTCGCTGGGCAACACGGACTTTCAACTCCCTCCAAAGATTTTCTATGGGGTTGAGATCTGGAGACTGGCTAGGCCACTCCAGGACCTTGAAATGCTTCTTACGAAGCCACTCCTTCGTTGGCCGGGCGGTGTGTTTGGGATCATTGTCATGCTGAAAGACCCAGCCACGTTTCATCTTCAATGCCCTTGCTGATGGAAGGAGGTTTTCACTCAAAATCTCATGATACATGGCCCCATTAATTCTTTCCTTTACACGGATCAGTCGTCCTGGTCCCTTTGCAGAAAAACAGCCCCAAAGCATGATGTTTCCACCCCCATGCTTCACAGTAGGTATGGTGTTCTTTGGATGCAACTCAGCATTCTTTGTCCTCTAAACACGACGAGTTTAGTTTTTACCAAAAAGTTATATTTTGGTTTCATCTGACCATATGACATTCTCCCAATCCTCTTCTGGATGCACTCTAGCAAACTTCAGACGGGCCTGGACATACTGGCTTAAGCAGGGGGACACGTCTGGCACTGCACGATTTGAGTCCCTGGCGGCGTAGTGTGTTACTGATGGTAGGCTTTGTTACTTTGGTCCCAGCTCTCTGCAGGTCATTCACTAGGTCCCACCGTGTGGTTCTGGGATTTTTGCTCACCGTTCTTGTGATCATTTTGACCCCACAGGGTGAGATCTTGCGTGGAGCCCCAGATCGAGGGAGATTATCAGTGGTCTTGTATGTCTTCCATTTCCTAATAATTGCTCCCACAGTTGATTTCTTCAAACCAAGCTGCTTACCTTTTGCAGATTCAGTCTTCCCAGCCTGGTGCAGGTCTACAATTTTGTTTCTGGTGTCCTTTGACAGCTCTTTGGTCTTGGCCATAGTGGAGTTTGGAGTGTGACTGTTTGAGGTTGTGGACAGGTGTCTTTTATACTGATAACAAGTTCAAACAGGTGCCATTAATACAGGTAACGAGTGGAGGACAGAGGAGCCTCTTAAAGAAGAAGTTACAGGTCTGTGAGAGCCAGAAATCTTGCTTGTTTGTAGGTGACCAAATACTTATTTTCCACCATAATTTGTAAATAAATTCATTAAAAATCCTACAATGTGATTTTCTGGAATTTTTTTCTGATTTTGTCTGTCATAGTTGACGTGTACCTATGATGAAAATTACAGGCCTCTCTCATCTTTTTCAGTGGGAGAACTTGCACAATTGGTGGCTGACTAAATACTTTTTCCCCCACTGTAGGTGCCATTTGAGACTCATAGGTTACTGTAGGTCACAGCCAAGACCATGTTTGTCGGGATGTTGTTGTGAGATCTATCTTTATCGCAGAGCTTTGATGTTACCTCTTCCTGTTTCTGGGGCTCTGCAGCTGCTGCATCCGGCATTAATCAAGTAGAAATGTATAGACTGGTTATGAAAACTTCTCTCTCTCTCTGTGTGTGTTGTCAAACCTGTCTGTTCCGTATTACTAGCTGCAGTGTTCCATGGTAATAACACCTCACCATTGTAGCAGTGATTACACAACACCAGAGATACAGTGTTACAGTGGTCTCTCCCAGGACCGTTCCTATAGATAGTGTCCTCTCCCAGGACCGTTCCTATAGATACAGTGGTCTCTCCCAGGGCCGTTCCTATAGATACAGTGGTCTCTCCTAGGACCGTTCCTATAGATACAGTGTCCTCTTCCAGGGCCGTTCCTATAGATACAGTGGTCTCTCCCAGGACCGTTCCTATAGATACAGTGTCCTCTTCCAGGGCCGTTCCTATAGATACAGTGTCCTCTTCCAGGGCCGTTCCTATAGATACAGTGTTACAGTGTCCTCTCCCAGGGCCGTTCCTATAGATACAGTGGTCTCTCCCAGGGCCGTTCCTATAGATACAGTGTCCTCTTCCAGGGCCGTTCCTATAGATACAGTGTTACAGTGTCCTCTCCCAGGACCGTTCCTATAGATACAGTGGTCTCTCCCAGGGCCGTTCCTATAGATACAGTGTCCTCTCCCAGGACCGTTCCTATAGATACAGTGTCCTCTCCCAGGACCGTTCCTATAGATACAGTGTCCTCTTCCAGGGCCGTTCCTATAGATACAGTGTTACAGTGTCCTCTCCCAGGGCCGTTCCTATAGATACAGTGGTCTCTCCCAGGGCCGTTCCTATAGATACAGTGTCCTCTTCCAGGGCCGTTCCTATAGATACAGTGGTCTCTCCCAGGGCCGTTCCTATAGATACAGTGTCCTCTTCCAGGGCCGTTCCTATAGATACAGTGTTACAGTGTCCTCTCCCAGGACCGTTCCTATAGATACAGTGGTCTCTCCCAGGACCGTTCCTATAGATACAGTGGTCTCTCCCAGGACCATTCCGATAGCTACAGGTTGTTGTCGTTCAATCAATCACATTTATTTTATAAAGCCCTTTTTTTACATCCGGAGTTATCACAAGGTGCTTAACAGATGGTTGTTGTGTTAATCACTGCCACAGTGGATTGGCTGGAATGGTGTGGTTCTGTCGTTTAGCTAGTTGAGGGAACTGGAGAGGACTAACCTTAAGAGCAGGTTTATTGTTTTATTTATTTTATTTAACCTTTATTTAACCATGTAAGCCAGTTGAGAACAAGTTCTCATTTACAACTGCGACCTGGCCAAGATAAAGCAAAGCAGTGCGGTAAAAACAACAACAACACAGAGTTACATATGGAATAAACAAAACGTACAGTCAATAACACAATAGAAAATCTATATACAGTGTGTGCAAATGTAGTAAGTTATGGAGGTAAGGCAATAAATAGGCCATAGTGCAAAATAATTACAATTTAGTATTATCACTGGAGTGATAGAATGTGCAGAAGATGATGTGCAAATAGAGATACTGGGGTGCAAATGAGCAAAATAAATAACAATATGGGGATGAGGTAGTTGGGTGGGCTAATTACAGATGGGCTGTGTACAGGTGCAGTGATCGGTAAGCTGCTCTGACAACTGATGCTTAAAGTTAGTGAGGGAGATAAGAGTCTCCAGCTTCAGAGATTTTTGCAGTTCGTTCCAGTCATTAGCAGCAGAGAACTGGAAGGAATGGCGGCCAAAGGAGGTGTTGGCTTTGGGGATGACCTGCTGGAGAGCATACTAGGGGTGGGTGTTGCTATGGTGACCAACACCGCTGGTGTTTTGCAAGGCAAAGCCTCAACCCAGAAACATGTTTTGTGTGTGTGTGTGGCCTCATTTGCGTCCTGCTGCTTTCCAACTCTTACACAAGCTCAGTCTGAGTTACAGCAGTAGACTTGATTGTGTGTTTTGGATCATTGTCTTGCTGCATGACCCAGCTGCGCTTCAGCTTCAGCTCACAGACGGATGGCCTGACATTCTCCTGTAGAATTCTCTGATACAGAGCAGAATTCATGGTTCCTTCTATTAAGGCAAGTCTGAGCAGCCCAGCAGACCCCCCAGGGCCAGGACTGAGCAGCCCACCAGCTAGAGATTGCCTAAATAGGTAACTCCCATTTACATTACATTTACATTATTTAGCAGACGCTCTTATCCAGAGCGACTTACAGTTAGTGAATACATACTGGCCCCCCGTGGGAATCGAACCCACAACCCTGGCGTTGCAAACACCATGCTCTATCAACTGAGCTACATCCCTGCCGGCCATTCCCTCCCCTACCCTGGACGACGCTGGGCCAATTGTGTGCCGCCCATGAGTCTCCCGGTCGCGGCCGGCTGCGACAGAGCCTGGATTCGAACCAGGATCTCTAGTGGCACAGTTAGCACTGCGATGCAGCGCCTTAGACCACTGCGCCACTCAGGAGTACACTCCCCTCACGTGGGCATGTTTTCAACATACTCCTTTTGTCGTACAGTATTCCATATAAGGCATCCAGACCTTATGAAGGTTGCACAGTATACCCTTAATCAAATCTAGTGATACATAATTTGACATTTCTACAATCCATTGTGACATTGTGGGAGGATAACCAACCTTCCAATTAATGGCAATGCTTTTCTTAGCTGCTATAAATGCTTGGTTACACAGTTTCTTCTGATAAGTCTCCAGTATCAACATTTTTAGCAAACAAAAACAGGGAGAAGAGAGATCTGTAGACATGCTGAGATAAAAGAACATACACTTTGCCAGAATTCAGCCAGCCTTCACAAGAGCATAACATATGCAAATATGTCCTCTTTTGTGTATTACACCTCCAGCAGAGGAATTACATTTCTGAGTGCATGATATTCAGTTTCACTGGCATATAGTACGTTCTATGGATGGTCTTGAACTGCAGTAATTTATGCCCGAGATTATATGAACATGACTGGGCATTCAAACATATCTGTATCTATTCATCATCATCAATAGCGTCTCCCAGGTCTTCCTCACATTTTTTTGTACATGTTAGTGTCATCGGGAAAACCCACCAACCCTTGATACAGTTTGGAAATCGACTTTAAAAATAGGTTTGTCAGACTACCTTTAAATAGTTTAAATCTTTGAAGCTTCTGGCTTGTCCAGTGTTTGCTGCACAGAGAGAATAAAGTGTTGTATCGGCAAAAGTTCACCTCAGCTCCGTCACAGACGGGTCTTCCCTGGCTGCCTGACCCTGCTGAGACCCCTGTCACCACCTGATCCTGCTCGGATGAGGCATGACAAAGAATGACCCTGGTGAACATTTATACATTATATTATCCAAGAATAGAATCAATGGTTCAATAATTGAAATGACAATTATTCCCAGAATGTAGCCTACCCATCAAATCAAGATGAACCTTTGTATCCATTCACTGATTGTTAAAATATACTGCAAAATTCACCTGCGCTCCGTAGACTGGTCTTCCCTGGCTGTCTGACCCTGCTGGGACACCTGTCACCATCTGATCCTGCGAAGAGATGATGAGCATAGTGTTGTGTACTGACTGTGCACCATGACAGTGAAGCCCGTAGAGCTGTTTATACCGTGTCAGTGTGAAAAGTAGGGAATTATCTAGGTCCCCAGTGAAAGTTGCGCCCCTGGCCAATGATGACTTTAAAACAGTCTGTGACAGGAGAAACTGAGGATGAGATCATCAACATTGTAGTTACTCCACAATACTAACGTAATTGACAGAGTGAAAAGAAGGAAGCCTGTATAGAATAAAAAATATTCCAAAACACGCAGCCTAAAGTAATACTGCAAAAAAAAAAGTGGATAAAGAAAGGAACTTGATGTCCTGAATACAAACCGTTATGTTTGGGGCAATTACAACACAACACATCACTGAGTACCAAGCATGGTGGTAGCTGCATCATGTTATGGGTATGCTTGTCATCAGCAAGGACTAGGGAGTTTTTTAGGATAAAAATAAAGGGAATAGAGCTAAGCACAGGCAAAACCTTAGAGGAAAAGCTGCTTTCCAACAGACATTGGGAGACAAATTTACCTTTTCAGCAGGACAATAACCTAAAACACAAATTACAATTAAATCGCACCTTGTAACACAACAATGTGGAAAAAATCAAGGGGTGTGAATACTTTCTGAAGGCACTGTATATCAACAAAAACAATTATACATTTAACATAATACAAAAGAAGAAAACTAATCACAACAATTGATGAATTAAATCTACAAGAGTTCATGTGTATGACAAGGTGGGAGCTACTGTCTCTGTTATATTATGACAGACCAGGACATAATCTGGAGCTAGATCTACTGTCTATATGATATTATGACAGACCAGGACATAATCTGGAGCTAGATCTACTGTCTATATGATATTATGACAGACCAGGACATAATCTGGAGCTAGATCTACTGTCTCTCTAATATTATGACAGAACAGGACATAATCTGGAGCTAGATCTACTGTCTCTATTATATTATGACAGACCAGGACATAATCTGGAGCTAGATCTACTGTCTATATGATATTATGACAGACCAGGACATAATCTGGAGCTAGATCTACTGTCTCTATTATATTATGACAGACCAGGACATAATCTGGAGCTAGATCTACTGTCTCTCTAATATTATGACAGACCAGGACATAATCTGGAGCTAGATCTACTGTCTCTATTATATTATGACAGACCAGGACATAATCTGGAGCTAGATCTACTGTCTCTCTAATATTATGACAGAACAGGACATAATATGGAGCTAGATCTACTGTCTATATGATATTATGACAGACCAGGAAATAATCTGGAGCTAGATCTACTGTCTCTATTATATTATGACAGACCAGGACATAATCTGGAGCTAGATCTATTGTCTCTATGATATTATGACAGACCAGGACATAATCTGCAGCTAGATCTACTGTCTCTCTTATATTATGACAGACCAGGACATAATCTGGAGCTAGATCTACTGTCTCTATGATATTATGACAGACCAGGACATAATCTGGAGCTAGATCTACTGTCTATATGATATTATGACAGACCAGGACATAATCTGGAGCTAGATCTACTGTCTCTATTATATTATGACAGACCAGGACATAATCTGGAGCTAGATCTACTGTCTCTCTAATATTATGACAGACCAGGACATAATCTCGAGCTAGATCTACTGTCTCTATTATATTATGACAGACCAGGACATAATCTCGAGCTAGATCTACTGTCTCTATTATATTATGACAGACCAGGACATAATCTGGAGCTAGATCTACTGTCTCTCTAATATTATGACAGACCAGGACATAATCTGGAGCTAGATCTACTGTCTCTATTATATTATGACAGACCAGGACATAATCTGGAGCTAGATCTACTGTCTATATGATATTATGACAGACCAGGACATAATCTGGAGCTAGATCTACTGTCTATATGATATTATGACAGACCAGGACATAATCTGGAGCTAGATCTACTGTCTATATGATATTATGACAGACCAGGATATAATCTGGAGCTAGATCTACTGTCTATATGATATTATGACAGACCAGGACATAATCTGGAGCTAGATCTACTGTCTATATGATATTATGACAGACCAGGACATAATCTGGAGCTAGATCTACTGTCTCTCTAATATTATGACAGACCAGGACATAATCTGGAGCTAGATCTACTGTCTCTATTATGTTATGACAGACCAGGACATAATCTGGAGCTAGATCTACTGTCTCTCTAATATTATGACAGACCAGGACATAATCTGGAGCTAGATCTACTGTCTCTATTATGTTATGACAGACCAGGACATAATCTGGAGCTAGATCTACTGTCTCTTTTATATTATGACAGACCAGGACATAATCTGGAGCTAGATCTACTGTCTCTATTATATTATGACAGACCAGGACATAATCTGGAGCTAGATCTACTGTCTATATGATATTATGACAGACCAGGACATAATCTGGAGCTAGATTTACTGTCTCTATGATATTATGACAGACCAGGACATAATCTGGAGCTAGATCTACTGTCTCTATTATATTATGACAGACCAGGACATAATCTGGAGCTAGATCTACTGTCTCTCTAATATTATGACAGTCCAGGACATAATCTGGAGCTAGATCTACTGTCTCTATTATATTATGACAGACCAAGACATAATCTGGAGCTAGATCTACTGTCTATATGATATTATGACAGACCAGGACATAATCTGGAGCTAGATCTACTGTCTCTATTATATTATGACAGACCAGGACATAATCTGGAGCTAGATCTACTGTCTCTATTATATTATGACAGACCAGGACATCATCTGGAGCTAGATCTACTGTCTATATGATATTATGACAGACCAGGACATAATCTGGAGCTAGATCTACTGTCTCTATTATATTATGACAGACCAGGACATAATCTGGAGCTAGATCTACTCTCTCTATTATATTATGACAGACCAGGACATAATCTGGAGCTAGATCTACTGTCTCTATTATATTATGACAGACCAGGACATAATCTGGAGCTAGATCTACTGTCTATATGATATTATGACAGACCAGGACATAATCTGGAGCTAGATCTACTGTCTCTATTATATTATGACAGACCAGGACATAATCTGGAGCTAGATCTACTGTCTCTATTATATTATGACAGACCAGGACATAATCTGGAGCTAGATCTACTGTCTCTATTATATTATGACAGACCAGGACATAATCTGGAGCTAGATCTACTGTCTATATGATATTATGACAGACCAGGACATAATCTGGAGCTAGATCTACTGTCTCTATTATATTATGACAGACCAGGACATAATCTGGAGCTAGATCTACTGTCTCTATGATATTATGCCAGACCAGGACATAATCTGGAGCTAGATCTACTGTCTATATGATATTATGACAGACCAGGACATAATCTGGAGCTAGATCTACTGTCTCTATGATATTATGACAGACCAGGACATAATCTGGAGCTAGATCTACTGTCTCTATTATATTATGACAGACCAGGACATAATCTGGAGCTAGATCTACTGTCTCTATTATATTATGACAGACCAGGACATAATCTGGAGCTAGATCTACTGTCTCTATTATATTATGACAGACCAGGACATAATCTGGAGCTAGATCTACTGTCTCTATTATATTATGACAGACCAGGACATAATCTGGAGCTAGATCTACTGTCTCTTTTATATTATGACAGACCAGGACATAATCTGGAGCTAGATCTACTGTCTATATGATATTATGACAGACCAGGACATAATCTGGAGCTAGATCTACTGTTTCTATTATATTATGACAGACCAGGACATAATCTGGAGCTAGATCTACTGTCTCTATTATATTATGACAGACCAGGACATAATCTGGAGCTAGATCTACTGTCTCTATGATATTATGACAGACCAGGACATAATCTGGAGCTAGATCTACTGTCTCTATTATATTATGACAGACCAGGACATAATCTGGAGCTAGATCTACTGTCTCTATTATATTATGACAGACCAGGACATAATCTGGAGCTAGATCTACTGTCTATATGATATTATGACAGACCAGGACATAATCTGGAGCTAGATCTACTGTCTCTATTATATTATGACAGACCAGGACATAATCTGGAGCTAGATCTACTGTCTCTCTAATATTATGACAGACCAGGACATAATCTGGAGCTAGATCTACTGTCTCTCTAATATTATGACAGAACAGGACATAATATGGAGCTAGATCTACTGTCTCTATGATATTATGACAGACCAGGACATAATCTGGAGCTAGATCTACTGTCTCTCTAATATTATGACAGACCAGGACATAATCTGGAGCTAGATCTACTGTCTCTCTAATATTATGACAGAACAGGACATAATATGGAGCTAGATCTACTGTCTATATGATATTATGACAGACCAGGAAATAATCTAGAGCTAGATCTACTGTCTCTATTATATTATGACAGACCAGGACATAATCTGGAGCTAGATCTATTGTCTCTATGATATTATGACAGACCAGGACATAATCTGCAGCTAGATCTACTGTCTCTATTATATTATGACAGACCAGGACATAATCTGGAGCTAGATCTACTGTCTATATGATATTATGACAGACCAGGACATAATCTGGAGCTAGATTTACTGTCTCTATGATATTATGACAGACCAGGACATAATCTGGAGCTAGATCTACTGTCTCTATTATATTATGACAGACCAGGACATAATCTGGAGCTAGATCTACTGTCTCTCTAATATTATGACAGACCAGGACATAATCTGGAGCTAGATCTACTGTCTCTATTATATTATGACAGACCAGGACATAATCTGGAGCTAGATCTACTGTCTATATGATATTATGACAGACCAGGACATAATCTGGAGCTAGATCTACTGTCTCTATTATATTATGACAGACCAGGACATAATCTGGAGCTAGATCTACTGTCTCTATTATATTATGACAGACCAGGACATAATCTGGAGCTAGATCTACTGTCTATATGATATTATGACAGACCAGGACATAATCTGGAGCTAGATCTACTGTCTCTATTATATTATGACAGACCAGGACATAATCTGGAGCTAGATCTACTGTCTATATGATATTATGACAGACCAGGACATAATCTGGAGCTAGATCTACTGTCTCTATTATATTATGACAGACCAGGACATAATCTGGAGCTAGATCTACTCTATTATATTATGACAGACCAGGACATAATCTGGAGCTAGATCTACTGTCTCTATTATATTATGACAGACCAGGACATAATCTGGAGCTAGATCTACTGTCTATATGATATTATGACAGACCAGGACATAATCTGGAGCTAGATCTACTGTCTCTATTATATTATGACAGACCAGGACATAATCTGGAGCTAGATCTACTGTCTCTCTAATATTATGACAGACCAGGACATAATCTGGAGCTAGATCTACTGTCTCTATTATATTATGACAGACCAGGACATAATCTGGAGATAGATCTACTGTCTCTATTATATTATGACAGACCAGGACATAATCTGGAGCTAGATCTACTGTCTATATGATATTATGACAGACCAGGACATAATCTGGAGCTAGATCTACTGTCTCTATTATATTATGACAGACCAGGACATAATCTGGAGCTAGATCTACTGTCTCTATTATATTATGACAGACCAGGACATAATCTGGAGCTAGATCTACTGTCTCTATTATATTATGACAGACCAGGACATAATCTGGAGCTAGATCTACTGTCTATATGATATTATGACAGACCAGGACATAATCTGGAGCTAGATCTACTGTCTCTATTATATTATGACAGACCAGGACATAATCTGGAGATAGAGCTACTGTCTCTATTATATTATGACAGACCAGGACATAATCTGGAGCTAGATCTACTGTCTCTATTATATTATGACAGACCAGGACATAATCTGGAGCTAGATCTACTGTCTATATGACAGACCAGGACATAATCTGGAGCTAGATCTACTGTCTCTATTATATTATGACAGACCAGGACATAATCTGGAGCTAGATCTACTGTCTCTATGATATTATGACAGACCAGGACATAATCTGGAGCTAGATCTACTGTCTCTATTATATTATGACAGACCAGGACATAATCTGGAGCTAGATCTACTGTCTCTATGATATTATGACAGACCAGGACATAATCTGGAGCTAGATCTACTGTCTATATGATATTATGACAGACCAGGACATAATCTGGAGCTAGATCTACTGTCTCTATTATATTATGACAGACCAGGACATAATCTGGAGCTAGATCTACTGTCTATATGATATTATGACAGACCAGGACATAATCTGGAGCTAGATCTACTGTCTCTATTATATTATGACAGACCAGGACATAATCTGGAGCTAGATCTACTGTCTATATGATATTATGACAGACCAGGACATAATCTGGAGCTAGATCTACTGTCTCTATTATATTATGACAGACCAGGACATAATCTGGAGCTAGATCTACTGTCTATATGATATTATGACAGACCAGGACATAATCTGGAGCTAGATCTACTGTCTCTATTATATTATGACAGACCAGGACATAATCTGGAGCTAGATCTACTGTCTCTCTAATATTATGACAGACCAGGACATAATCTGGAGCTAGATCTACTGTCTCTATTATATTATGACAGACCAGGTCATAATCTGGAGCTAGATCTACTGTCTCTATTATATTATGACAGACCAGGACATAATCTGGAGCTAGATCTACTGTCTATATGATATTATGACAGACCAGGACATAATCTGGAGCTAGATCTACTGTCTCTATTATGTTATGACAGACCAGGACATAATCTGGAGCTAGATCTACTGTCTATATGATATTATGACAGACCAGGACATAATCTGGAGCTAGATCTACTGTCTCTATTATATTATGACAGACCAGGACATAATCTGGAGCTAGATCTACTGTCTATATGATATTATGACAGACCAGGACATAATCTGGAGCTAGATCTACTGTATCTATTATATTATGACAGACCAGGACATAATCTGGAGCTAGATCTACTGTCTATATGATATTATGACAGACCAGGACATAATCTGGAGCTAGATCTACTGTCTCTATTATATTATGACAGACCAGGACATAATCTGGAGCTAGCTCTACTGTCTATATGATATTATGACAGACCAGGACATAATCTGGAGCTAGATCTACTGTCTCTCTAATATTATGACAGACCAGGACATAATCTGGAGCTAGATCTACTGTCTCTATTATATTATGACAGACCAGGACATAATCTGGAGCTAGATCTACTGTCTATATGATATTATGACAGACCAGGACATAATCTGGAGCTAGATCTACTGTCTCTCTAATATTATGACAGACCAGGACATAATCTGGAGCTAGATCTACTGTCTCTCTAATATTATGACAGAACAGGACATAATATGGAGCTAGATCTATTGTCTATATGATATTATGACAGGCCAGGACATAATCTGCAGCTAGATCTACTGTCTCTATTATATTATGACAGACCAGGAAATAATCTAGAGCTAGATCTACTGTCTCTATTATATTATGACAGACCAGGACATAATCTGGAGCTAGATCTATTGTCTCTATGATATTATGACAGACCAGGACATAATCTGCAGCTAGATCTACTGTCTCTATTATATTATGACAGACCAGGACATAATCTGGAGCTAGATCTACTGTCTATATGATATTATGACAGACCAGGACATAATCTGGAGCTAGATTTACTGTCTCTATGATATTATGACAGACCAGGACATAATCTGGAGCTAGATCTACTGTCTCTATTATATTATGACAGACCAGGACATAATCTGGAGCTAGATCTACTGTCTCTCTAATATTATGACAGACCAGGACATAATCTGGAGCTAGATCTACTGTCTCTATTATATTATGACAGACCAGGACATAATCTGGAGCTAGATCTACTGTCTATATGATATTATGACAGACCAGGACATAATCTGGAGCTAGATCTACTGTCTCTATTATATTATGACAGACCAGGACATAATCTGGAGCTAGATCTACTGTCTCTATTATATTATGACAGACCAGGACATAATCTGGAGCTAGATCTACTGTCTATATGATATTATGACAGACCAGGACATAATCTGGAGCTAGATCTACTGTCTCTATTATATTATGACAGACCAGGACATAATCTGGAGCTAGATCTACTGTCTATATGATATTATGACAGACCAGGACATAATCTGGAGCTAGATCTACTGTCTCTATTATATTATGACAGACCAGGACATAATCTGGAGCTAGATCTACTCTATTATATTATGACAGACCAGGACATAATCTGGAGCTAGATCTACTGTCTCTATTATATTATGACAGACCAGGACATAATCTGGAGCTAGATCTACTGTCTATATGATATTATGACAGACCAGGACATAATCTGGAGCTAGATCTACTGTCTCTATTATATTATGACAGACCAGGACATAATCTGGAGCTAGATCTACTGTCTCTATTATATTATGACAGACCAGGACATAATCTCGAGCTAGATCTACTGTCTATATGATATTATGACAGACCAGGACATAATCTGCAGCTAGATCTACTGTCTCTATTATATTATGACAGACCAGGACATAATCTGGAGCTAGATCTACTGTCTCTCTAATATTATGACAGACCAGGACATAATCTGGAGCTAGATCTACTGTCTCTATTATATTATGACAGACCAGGACATAATCTGGAGATAGATCTACTGTCTCTATTATATTATGACAGACCAGGACATAATCTGGAGCTAGATCTACTGTCTATATGATATTATGACAGACCAGGACATAATCTGGAGCTAGATCTACTGTCTCTATTATATTATGACAGACCAGGACATAATCTGGAGCTAGATCTACTGTCTCTATTATATTATGACAGACCAGGACATAATCTGGAGCTAGATCTACTGTCTCTATTATATTATGACAGACCAGGACATAATCTGGAGCTAGATCTACTGTCTATATGATATTATGACAGACCAGGACATAATCTGGAGCTAGATCTACTGTCTCTATTATATTATGACAGACCAGGACATAATCTGGAGATAGAGCTACTGTCTCTATTATATTATGACAGACCAGGACATAATCTGGAGCTAGATCTACTGTCTCTATTATATTATGACAGACCAGGACATAATCTGGAGCTAGATCTACTGTCTATATGACAGACCAGGACATAATCTGGAGCTAGATCTACTGTCTCTATTATATTATGACAGACCAGGACATAATCTGGAGCTAGATCTACTGTCTCTATGATATTATGACAGACCAGGACATAATCTGGAGCTAGATCTACTGTCTCTATTATATTATGACAGACCAGGACATAATCTGGAGCTAGATCTACTGTCTCTATGATATTATGACAGACCAGGACATAATCTGGAGCTAGATCTACTGTCTATATGATATTATGACAGACCAGGACATAATCTGGAGCTAGATCTACTGTCTCTATTATATTATGACAGACCAGGACATAATCTGGAGCTAGATCTACTGTCTATATGATATTATGACAGACCAGGACATAATCTGGAGCTAGATCTACTGTCTCTATTATATTATGACAGACCAGGACATAATCTGGAGCTAGATCTACTGTCTATATGATATTATGACAGACCAGGACATAATCTGGAGCTAGATCTACTGTCTCTATTATATTATGACAGACCAGGACATAATCTGGAGCTAGATCTACTGTCTATATGATATTATGACAGACCAGGACATAATCTGGAGCTAGATCTACTGTCTCTATTATATTATGACAGACCAGGACATAATCTGGAGCTAGATCTACTGTCTCTCTAATATTATGACAGACCAGGACATAATCTGGAGCTAGATCTACTGTCTCTATTATATTATGACAGACCAGGTCATAATCTGGAGCTAGATCTACTGTCTCTATTATATTATGACAGACCAGGACATAATCTGGAGCTAGATCTACTGTCTATATGATATTATGACAGACCAGGACATAATCTGGAGCTAGATCTACTGTCTCTATTATATTATGACAGACCAGGACATAATCTGGAGCTAGATCTACTGTCTATATGATATTATGACAGACCAGGACATAATCTGGAGCTAGATCTACTGTCTCTATTATATTATGACAGACCAGGACATAATCTGGAGCTAGATCTACTGTCTATATGATATTATGACAGACCAGGACATAATCTGGAGCTAGATCTACTGTATCTATTATATTATGACAGACCAGGACATAATCTGGAGCTAGATCTACTGTCTATATGATATTATGACAGACCAGGACATAATCTGGAGCTAGATCTACTGTCTCTATTATATTATGACAGACCAGGACATAATCTGGAGCTAGCTCTACTGTCTATATGATATTATGACAGACCAGGACATAATCTGGAGCTAGATCTACTGTCTCTCTAATATTATGACAGACCAGGACATAATCTGGAGCTAGATCTACTGTCTCTATTATATTATGACAGACCAGGACATAATCTGGAGCTAGATCTACTGTCTATATGATATTATGACAGACCAGGACATAATCTGGAGCTAGATCTACTGTCTCTCTAATATTATGACAGACCAGGACATAATCTGGAGCTAGATCTACTGTATCTATTCCATTTGTCTGTAGACAGTGTGTGGTAGTAGTGTTTCCATCAGTAGTTATTTCCCAGAGGGATTTCTCTCTGTCCTGGTTTTATGTAGAACAGTGAGACAGACAGATATGGGTTAGTGTGTATACACACACACACACACACACACACACACACACTCTCATAGGATCATGCTGTAGGGAGATTGACTAGACTGATATGACTGGTAGTGTGTGTGTGTTGTCTCATTGCTGGCAGATGTAAGTCATATGAATGATGAATGTCTGGCAGCGGTCCATACATTATAACCCATATCTGTCTGTTATCGCATCGCCAGAAGCCTATGGTCAATCTACACTCACACAGTCATTCCTAGCATTTCTATTTATTGTCATACACCTGATAGGTGCAGTGAAATGTGTTGTTTTACAGGGTCAGGCATAGTAGTACGGCACTCCTGGAGCGAAGTGCCTTGTTCAAGGGCACGTCGACATAATTTTTTCCCCCTTGTCGGCTTGGGTATTCGAACCAGGGATCTTTCAGTTACTGGCCCAACGCTCTAACCGCCAGGCTACCTGCCACCCTAGAAGATCATAGCTCTACTTATGAACTGTGACATCACCACCAGATCTACCTCTGAGCCATATGAGGAACTATCATCGCCTGGTCACTGACACACCAACTAGCTAGAGAGACTGCCTGGTCATCATCGCCTGGTCACTGACACACCAACTAGCTAGAGAGACTGCCTGGTCATCATCGCCTGGTCACTGACACACCAACTAGCTAGAGAGACTGCCTGGTCATCATCGCCTGGTCACTGACACACCAACTAGCTAGAGAGACTGCCTGGTCATCATCGCCTGGTCACTGACACACCAACTAGCTAGAGAGACTGCATCTATAGAGGCGGCAGATAGCTTAGTGGTTAAGAGCGTTGTGCCAGTAACCGAAAGGTCGCTGGTTCTAATCCCCGAGCCGACTAGGTGAAAAATCTGTCGATGTGCCCTTGAGCAAGGCACTTAACCCTAATTGCTCCTGTAAGTCGCTCTGGATAAGAGCGTCTGCTAAATGACGTAAATGTGATAGAGCATCAAGAGCCTGGCATGTTATAACACATCTCCCAGGTTACATCATGTTATAACACAACACCCAGGTTACATCATGTTATAACACATCACCCAGGTTACATCATGTTATAACACATCACCCAGGTTACATCATGTTATAACACATCGCCCAGGTTACATCATGTTATAGCACAACACCCAGGTTACGTCGATAGATAGATTGAGGACACTGGTGTACCAGGCACATTCATTCATTCATTTCTTTCTGCTTTTGTGTGTCAGTCATTCTCCATTCTCACTAAACACTGGATTCTCTGACTGAGTGAGAACCGTGCCAAGGTGTGTGTGTGTGTCAGCCCTCTGCTCAGTGGCAGAATGGAGTGGAGACCCCTGATGAATAATGATCAGTTCCGTTTTATAACGGCGAGAGGAAAGACCTGGAGACTGGCTTCTCTGTCAGCATGGAGTGGTGTTAGAGGAAAGACCTGGATACTGGCTTATGACTGGGACTTTGTGACTAGGACTATATTTGTATTTGTATTTAATATGGATCCCCTTAAGTTCCTGCCAAGGCAGCAGCTACTCTTCCTGGGGTCCGACAAAATTACGATGCTTGTCTTTAATAATTTGGTCAGATATACTTGGATGTGTAGTGTCAGCGTTTTTTTATTTATTTATTTTATTTCACCTTTATTTAACCAGGTAAGCCAGTTGAGAACAGGTTCTCATTTACAACTGCGACCTGGCCAAGATAAAGCAAAGTAGTGCAATAAAAACAACACAGAGTTACATATGGGGTAAAAAAAAAACATAAAGTCAGAAATACAACAGAAAATATATATACAGTGTGTGCAAATGTAGCAAGTTATGGAGGTAAGGCAATAAATAGGCTATAGTGCAGAATAATTACAATAGTATTAACACTGGAATGCTAGATGTGCAAGAGATTATGTGCAAATAGAGATACTGGGGTGCAAAAGAGCAAAATAAATAACAATATAGGGATGAGGTAGTTGGGTGGGCTAATTTCAGATGGGCTGTGTACAGGTGCAGTGATCGGTAAGGTGCTCTGACAACTGATGCTTAAAGTTATTGAGGGAGATAAGAGTCTCCAGCTTCAGAGATTTTTGCAATTCGTTCCAGTCATTGGCAGCAGAGAACTGGAAGGAATGGCGGCCAAAGGAGGTGTTGGCTTTGGGAATGACCAGTGAGATATACCTGCTGGAGCGCAGACTACGGGTGGGTGCTGCTATGGTGACAAATGAGCTAAGATAAGGCGGGGATTTGCCTAGCAGTGATTTATAGATGGCCTGGAGCCAGTGGGTTTGACGACGAACATGTAGTGAGGACCAGCCAACAAGAGCGTACAGGTCACAGTGGTGGGTAGTGTATGGGGCTTTGGAGACAAAACGGATGGCACTGTGATAGACTACATCCAATTTGCTGAGTAGAGTGTTGGAGGCTATTTTGTAAATGACATCGCCGAAGTCAAGGATCGGTAGGATAGTCAGTTTTACGAGGGCATGTTTGGCAGCATGAGTGAAGGAGGCTTTGTTGCGAAATAGGAAGCCGATTCTAGATTTAACTTTGGATTGGAGATTCTTTATGTGAGTCTGGAAGTTGAGTTTACAGTCTAACCAGACACCTAGATATTTGTAGTTGTCCACATACTCTAGGTCAGACCCGTCGAGAGTGGTGATTCTAGTCGGGTGGGCGGGTGCTAGCAGCGTTCGATTGAAAAGCATGCATTTAGTTTTACTAGTGTTTAAGAGCAGTTGAAGGCTACTGAAGGATTGTTGTATGGCATTGAAGCTCGTTTGGAGGTTTGTTAACACAGTGTCCAATGAAGGGCCAGATGTATACAAAATGGTGTCGTCTGCGTAGAGGTGGATCTGAGAGTCACCAGCAGCAAGAGCGACATCATTGATATACACGGAGAAAAGTGTCGGCCCAAGAATTGAACCCTGTGGCACCCCCATAGAGACTGCCATAGGTCCAGACAACAGGCCCTCCGATTTGACACACTGAACTCTATCTGAGAAGTAGTTGGTGAACCAGGCGAGGCAGTCATTTGAGAAACCAAGGCTATTTAGTCTGCCAATAAGAATGCGGTGGTTGACAGAGTCGAAAGCCTTGGCCAGGTCGATGAAGACGGCTGCACAGTACTGTCTATTATCAATCGCGGTTATAATATCGTTTAGGACCTTGAGCGTGGCTGAAGTGCACCCGTGACCAGCTCGGAAACCGGATTGCATAGCGGAGAAGGTACGGTGGTATTCGAAATGGTCGATGATCTGTTTGTTAACTTGGCTTTCGAATACTTTCGAAAGGCAGGGCAGGATGGATATAGGTCTGTAGCAGTTTGGATCTAGAGTGTCACCCCCTTTGAAGAGGGGGATGACCGCGGCAGCTTTCCAATCTCTGGGGATCTCAGACGTTATGAAAGAGAGGTTGAACAGACTAGTAATAGGGGTTGCGACAATTTCGGCGGCTAGTTTTAGAAAGAAAGGGTCCAGATTGTCTAGCCCAGCTGATTTGTAGGGGTCCAGATTTTGCAGCGCTTTCAAAACATCAGCTGTCTGAATTTGTGTGAAGGAGAAGCGGGGGGGGCATGGGCAAGTTGCAGCAGAGGGTGCAGGGTTGGTGGCCGGGTTAGTGGTAGCCAGATGGAAAGCATGGCCAGCTGTAGCAAAATGCTTGTTGAAATTCTCGATTATTGTAGATTTATCGGTGGTGATAGTGTTTCCTAGCCTCAGTGCAGTGGGCAGCTGGGAGGAAGTGCTCTTATTCTCCATGGACTTTACAGTGTCCCAAAACTTTTTGGAGTTAGTGCTACAGGATGCAAATTTCTGTTTGAAAAAGTTAGCCTTTGCTTTCCTGACTGCTTGTGTATATTGGTTCCTAACTTCCCTGAAAAGTTGCATATCGCGGGGGCTATTTGATGCTAATGCTGTACGCCACAGGATGTTTTTGTGCTGGTCAAGGGCAGTCAAGTCTGAGGAGAACCAGGGGCTATATCGGTTCTTAGTTCTGTATTTTTTGAATGGGGCATGTTTATTTAAGATTGAGAGGAAATTACTTTTAAGGAACAACCAGGCATCCTCTACTGACGGAATGAGATCTATATCCATCCAGGATACCTGGGCCAGGTCAATTAGGAAGGCCTCCTCGCTAAAGTGTTTTAGGGAGCGTTTGACAGTGATGAGGGGTGGTCGTTTGACCGCGGACCCGTTACGGACGCAGGCAATAAGGCAGTGATCGCTGAGATCCTGGTTGAAGACAGCTGAGGTGTATTTGGAGGGTATGTTAGTCAGGATGATATCTATGAGGGTACCCATGTTTACGGATTTAGGGTTGTACCTGGTAGGTTCGTTGATAATTTGCGTGAGGTTGAGGGCATCTAGCTTGGATTGTAGGATGGCTGGGGTATTAAGCATATCCCAATTTAGGTCACCAAGCAGTACAAACTCTGAGGATAAATGGGGGGCAATCAATTCACATATGTTGCTGGCATGACATGCCTAAATGTGCTTATCTTGCCAATGAACAAATCAATATCAGTGGGTTTTGTGATGAACGACCCATCTGATTCAATGAATGATGGAGCAGAGTTGACCTTTTAGCCCAAAATTTAATTTAGGTGCTCCAAAGCTTTTTACTATGACTGGGACTAAATGACTGGGACTATATGACTATATGACTGGGACTATATGACTGGGACTATATGACTGGGACTATATGACTATATGACTGGGACTATATGACTGGGACTATATGACTATATGACTGGGACTATATGACTATATGACTGGGACTATATGACTGGGACTATATGACTATATGACTGGGACTATATGACTGGGACTATATGACTGGGACTATATGACTATATGACTGGGACTATATGAATGGGACTATATGACTATATGACTGGGACTATATGACTGGGACTGTATGACTATATGACTGGGACTATATGACTGGGACTATATGACTGGGACTATATGACTATGACTATATGACTATATGACTGGGACTATATGACTGGGACTATATGACTATGACTATATGACTATATTACTGGGACTATATGACTGGGACTATATGACTATATGACTGGGACTATATGACTGGGACTATATGACTGGGACTATATGACTAGGACTATATGACTATATGACTGGGACTATATGACTGGGACTATATGACTGGGACTATATGACTATATGACTGGGACTATATGACTGGGACTGTATGACTATATGACTGGGACTATATGACTGGGACTATATGACTATGACTATATGACTAGGACTATATGACTGGGACTATATGACTGGGACTATATGACTGGGACTATATGACTATATGACTGGGACTATATGACTGGGACTATATGACTGGGACTATATGACTATATGACTGGGACTATATGACTGGGACTATATGACTGGGACTATATGACTATATGACTGGGACTATATGACTGGGACTATATGACTGGGACTATATGACTGGGACTATATGACTATATGACTGGGACTATATGACTGGGACTATATGACTATATGACTGGGACTATATGACTGGGACTATATGACTGGGACTATATGACTATATGACTGGGACTATATGACTGGGACTATATGACTATATGACTGGGACTATATGACTGGGACTATATGACTGGGACTATATGACTATATGACTGGGACTGTATGACTGGGACTATATGACTATATGACTGAGACTATATGACTGGGACTATATGACTATATGACTGGGACTATATGACTGGGACTATATGACTGGGACTATATGACTATATGACTGGGACTATATGACTGGGACTATATGACTATATGACTGGGACTATATGACTATATGACTGGGACTATATGACTATATGACTGGGACTATATGACTATATGACTGGGACTATATGACTGGGACTATATGACTATATGACTGGGACTATATGACTGGGACTATATGACTGGGACTATATGACTGGGACTATATGACTATATGACTGGGACTATATGACTGGGACTATATGACTATATGACTGGGACTATATGACTATATGACTGGGACTATATGACTATATGACTGGGACTATATGACTGGGACTATATGACTGGGACTATATGACTATATGACTGGGACTATATGACTATATGACTGGGACTATATGACTGGGACTATATGACTGGGACTATATGACTATATGACTGGGACTATATGACTGGGACTATATGACTGGGACTATATGACTATATGACTGGGACTATATGACTGGGACTATATGACTGGGACTATATGACTGGGACTATATGACTAGGACTATATGACTATATGACTGGGACTATATGACTATATGACTGGGACTATATGACTGGGACTATATGACTATATGACTGGGACTATATGACTGGGACTATATGACTATATGACTAGGACTATATGACTATATGACTGGGACTATATGACTATATGACTGGGACTATATGACTATATGACTGGGACTATATGACTGGGACTATATGACTATATGACTGGGACTATATGACTATATGACTGGGACTATATGACTATATGACTGGGACTATATGACTATATGACTGGGACTATATGACTGGGACTATATGACTATATGACTGGGACTATATGACTGGGACTATATGACTATATGACTGGGACTATATGACTGGGACTATATGACTATATGACTGGGACTATATGACTGGGACTATATGACTGGGACTATATGACTATATGACTGGGACTATATGACTGGGACTATATGACTGGGACTATATGACTGGGACTATATGACTGGGACTATATGACTATATGACTGGGACTATATGACTATATGACTGGGACTATATGACTATATGACTGGGACTATATGACTGGGACTATATGACTGGGACTATATGACTGGGACTATATGACGGACTATATGACTGAGACTATATGACTATATGACTGAGACTATATGACTATATGACTGGGACTATATGACTATATGACTGGGACTATATGACTATATGACTGGGACTATATGACTATATGACTGGGACTATATGACTGGGACTATATGACTATATGACTGGGACTATATGACTGGGACTATATGACTATATGACTGGGACTATATGACTGGGACTATATGACTATATGACTGGGACTATATGACTATATGACTGGGACTATATGACTGGGACTATATGACTGGGACTATATGACTGGGACTATATGACTATATGACTGGGACTATATGACTATATGACTGGGACTATATGACTGGGACTATATGACTATATGACTGGGACTATATGACTGGGACTATATGACTATATGACTGGGACTATATGACTATATGACTGGGACTATATGACTATATGACTGGGACTATATGACTGGGACTATATGACTATATGACTGGGACTATATGACTGGGACTATATGACTGGGACTATATGACTATATGACTGGGACTATATGACTGGGACTATATGACTATATGACTGGGACTATATGACTGGGACTATATGACTAGGACTATATGACTATATGACTGGGACTATATGACTATATGACTGGGACTATATGACTATATGACTGGGACTATATGACTGGGACTATATGACTGGGACTATATGACTGAGACTATATGACTATATGACTGGGACTATATGACTATATTACTGGGACTATATGACTATATTACTGGGACTGTATGACTGGGACTATATGACTATATGACTGGGACTATATGACTGGGACTATATGACTATATGACTGGGACTATATGACTATATGACTGGGACTATATGACTGGGACTATATGACTGAGACTATATGACTATATGACTGGGACTTTATGACTATATGACTGGGACTATATGACTGGGACTATATGACTATATGACTGGGACTATATGACTGGGACTATATGACTGGGACTATATGACTGGGACTATATGACTGAGACTATATGACTATATGACTGGGACTATATGACTATATGACTGGGACTATATGACTGGGACTATATGACTGGGACTATATGACTGGGACTATATGACTGGGACTATATGACTGAGACTATATGACTATATGACTGGGACTATATGACTATATGACTGGGACTATATGACTGGGACTATATGACTATATGACTGGGACTATATGACTATATGACTGGGACTATATGACTATATGACTGGGACTATATGACTGGGACTATATGACTGGGACTATATGACTATATGACTGGGAATATATTACTGGGACTATATGACTGGGACTATATGACTATATGACTGGGACTATATGACTGGGACTATATGACTATATGACTGGGACTATATGACTATATGACTGGGACTATATGACTATATGACTGGGACTATATGACTGGGACTATATGACTGGGACTATATGACTATATGACTGGGACTATATGACTGGGACTATATGACTGGGACTATATGACTGGGACTATATGACTGGGACTATATGACTGGGACTATATGACTATATGACTGGGACTATATGACTATATGACTGGGACTATATGACTATATGACTATATGACTGGGACTATATGACTGGGACTATATGACTGGGACTATATGACTGAGACTATATGACTATATGACTGGGACTATATGACTATATGACTGGGACTATATGACTGGGACTATATGACTATATGACTGGGACTATATGACTATATGACTGGGACTATATGACTGGGACTATATGACTGGGACTATATGACTGGGACTATATGACTGAGACTATATGACTATATGACTGGGACTATATGACTATATGACTGGGACTATATGACTGGGACTATATGACTGGGACTATATGACTATATGACTGGGACTATATGACTGGGACTATATGACTATATGACTGGGACTATATGACTATATGACTGGGACTATATGACTATATGACTGGGACTATATGACTGGGACTATATGACTATATGACTGGGACTATATGACTGGGACTATATGACTATATGACTGGGACTATATGACTATATGACTGGGACTATATGACTGGGACTATATGACTATATGACTGGGACTATATGACTGGGACTATATGACTATATGACTGGGACTATATGACTATATGACTGGGACTATATGACTATATGACTATATGACTGGGACTATATGACTATATGACTGGGACTATATGACTGGGACTATATGACTATATGACTGGGACTATATGACTATATGACTGGGACTATATGACTATATGACTATATGACTGGGACTATATGACTATATGACTGGGACTATATGACTATATGACTGGGACTATATGACTGGGACTATATGACTATATGACTGGGACTATATGACTATATGACTGGGACTATATGACTGGGACTATATGACTATATGACTGGGACTCTATGACTGGGACTATATGACTATATGACTGGGACTATATGACTATATGACTGGGACTATATGACTATATGACTATATGACTGGGACTATATGACTATATGACTGGGACTATATGACTATATGACTGGGACTATATGACTATATGACTGGGACTATATGACTATATGACTATATGACTGGGACTATATGACTATATGACTGGGACTATATGACTATATGACTGGGACTATATGACTGGGACTATATGACTATATGACTGGGACTATATGACTATATGACTGGGACTATATGACTATATGACTATATGACTGGGACTATATGACTGGGACTATATGACTGGGACTATATGACTATATGACTGGGACTATATGACTGGGACTATATGACTATATGACTGGGACTATATGACTGGGACTATATGACTGGGACTATATGACTAGGACTATATGACTATATGACTATATGACTATATGACTGGGACTATATGACTATATGACTGGGACTATATGACTATATGACTGGGACTATATGACTATATGACTGGGACTATATGACTATATGACTATGACTGGGACTATATGACTGGGACTATATGACTGGGACTATATGACTATATGACTATATGACTGGGACTATATGACTGGGACTATATGACTGGGACTATATGACTGGGACTATATGACTATATGACTGGGACTATATGACTGGGACTATATGACTGGGACTGTATGACTATATGACTGGGACTATATGACTGGGACTATATGACTGGGACTATATGACTATATGACTGGGACTATATGACTGGGACTATATGACTGGGACTATATGACTGGGACTATATGACTGGGACTGTATGACTGGGACTGTATGACTATATGACTGGGACTATATGACTGGGACTATATGACTATATGACTGGGACTATATGACTGGGACTATATGACTATATGACTGGGACTATATGACTGGGACTATATGACTATATGACTGGGACTATATGACTGGACTATATGACTGGGACTATATGACTAGGACTATATGACTATATGACTATATGACTGGGACTATATGACTGGGACTATATGACTATATGACTGGGACTATATGACTATATGACTGGGACTATATGACTATATGACTGGGACTATATGACTGGGACTATATGACTATATGACTGGGACTATATGACTGGGACTATATGACTATTTGACTGGGACTATATGACTATATGACTGGGACTATATGACTGGGACTATATGACTATATGACTGGGACTATATGACTGGGACTATATGACTATATGACTGGGACTATATGACTGGGACTATGTGACTATTTGACTGGGACTATATGACTATATGACTGGGACTATATGACTATATGACTATATGACTGGGACTATATGACTGGGACTATATGACTGGGACTATATGACTGGGACTGTATGACTACATGACTGGGACTATATGACTGGGACTATATGACTGGGACTATATGACTGGGACTATATGACTGGGACTATATGACTGGGACTGTATGACTATATGACTGGGACTATATGACTGGGGACTATATGACTATATGACTGGGACTATATGACTGGGACTATATGACTATATGACTGGGACTATATGACTGGGACTATATGACTGGGACTATATGACTAGGACTATATGACTATATGACTATATGACTGGGACTATATGACTATATGACTGGGACTATATGACTATATGACTGGGACTATATGACTATATGACTGGGACTATATGACTGGGACTATATGACTGGGACTATATGACTAGGACTATATGACTATATGGACTATATGACTGGGACTATATGACTATATGACTGGGACTATATGACTGGGACTATATGACTGGGACTATATGACTATATGACTGGGACTATATGACTGGACTATATGACTGGGACTATATGACTATATGACTGGGACTATATGACTGGGACTATATGACTATTTGACTGGGACTATATGACTATATGACTGGGACTATATGACTATATGACTGGGACTATATGACTGGGACTATATGACTATATGACTGGGACTATATGACTGGGACTATGTGACTATATGACTGGGACTATATGACTATATGACTATATGACTGGGACTATATGACTGGGACTATATGACTGGGACTATATGACTGGGACTATATGACTATATGACTGGGACTATATGACTGGGACTATATGACTATATGACTATATGACTGGGACTATATGACTGGGACTATATGACTATATGACTGGGACTATATGACTGGGACTATATGACTGGGACTATATGACTATATGACTGGGACTATATGACTGGGACTATATGACTGGGACTATATGACTGGGACTATATGACTGGGACTGTATGACTATATGACTGGGACTATATGACTGGGACTATATGACTGGGACTATATGACTGGGACTATATGACTGGGACTATATGACTATATGACTGGGACTATATGACTGGGACTATATGACTATATGACTGGGACTATATGACTGGGACTATATGACTATATGACTATATGACTGGGACTATATGACTGGGACTATATGACTATATGACTGGGACTATATGACTGGGACTATATGACTATATGACTGGGACTATATGACTGGGACTATATGACTGGGACTATATGACTATATGACTGGGACTATATGACTGGGACTATATGACTATATGACTATATGACTGGGACTATATGACTGGGACTATATGACTGGGACTATATGACTGGGACTATATGACTATATGACTGGGACTATATGACTGGGACTATATGACTATATGACTATATGACTGGGACTATATGACTGGGACTATATGACTATATGACTGGGACTATATGACTGGGACTATATGACTGGGACTATATGACTATATGACTGGGACTATATGACTGGGACTATATGACTGGGACTATATGACTGGGACTATATGACTGGGACTATATGACTGGGACTGTATGACTATATGACTGGGACTATATGACTGGGACTATATGACTGGGACTATATGACTGGGACTATATGACTATATGACTGGGACTATATGACTGGGACTATATGACTATATGACTGGGACTATATGACTGGGACTGTATGACTATATGACTGGGACTATATGACTGGGACTATATGACTGGGACTATATGACTATATGACTGGGACTATATGACTGGGACTATATGACTGGGACTATATGACTGGGACTGTATGACTGGGACTGTATGACTATATGACTGGGACTATATGACTGGGACTATATGACTATATGACTGGGACTATATGACTGGGACTATATGACTATATGACTGGGACTATATGACTGGGACTATATGACTATATGACTGGGACTATATGACTGGGACTATATGACTAGGACTATATGACTATATGACTGGGACTATATGACTGGGACTATATGACTATATGACTGGGACTATATGACTATATGACTGAGACTATATGACTATATGACTGGGACTATATGACTATATGACTGGGACTATATGACTGGGACTATATGACTATTTGACTGGGACTATATGACTGGGACTATATGACTATATGACTGGGACTATATGACTGGGACTATATGACTATATGACTGGGACTATATGACTGGGACTATATGACTGGGACTATGTGACTATTTGACTGGGACTATATGACTATATGACTGGGACTATATGACTATATGACTGGGACTATATGACTATATGACTGGGACTATATGACTGGGACTATATGACTGGGACTATATGACTGGGACTATATGACTATATGACTGGGACTATATGACTAGGACTATATGACTATATGACTGGGACTATATGACTATATGACTGGGACTATATGACTATATGACTATATGACTGGGACTATATGACTATATGACTGGGACTATACAGTGGGGGAAGAAAGTATTTAGTCAGCCACCAATTGTGCAAGTTCTCCCACTTAAAAAGATGAGAGAGGCCTGTAATGTCCATCATAGGTACACGACAACTATGACAGACAAAATGAGAAGAAAAAAAATCCAGAATATCACATTGTAGGATTTTTTATGAATTTATTTGCAAATTATGGTGGAAAATAAGTATTTGGTCAATAACAAAAGTTGCTCAATACTTTGTTATATACCCTTTGTTGGCAATGACACAGGTAACACGTTTTCTGTAAGTCTTCACAAGGTTTTCACACACTGTTGCTGGTATTTTGGCCCATTCCTCCATGCAGATCTCCTCTAGAGCAGTGATGTTTTGGGGCTGTCGCTGGGCAACACGGACTTTCAACTCCCTCCAAAGATTTTCTATGGGGTTGAGATCTGGAGACTGGCTAGGCCACTCCAGGACCTTGAAATGCTTCTTACGAAGCCACTCCTTCATTGCCCGGGCGGTGTGTTTGGGATCATTGTCATGCTGAAAGACCCAGCCACGTTTAATCTTCAATGCCCTTGCTGATGGAAGGAGGTTTTCACTCAAAATCTCACGATACATGGCCCCATTCATTCTTTCCTTTACACGGATCAGTCGTCCTGGTCCCTTTGCAGAAAAACAGCCCCAAAGCATGATGTTTCCACCCCCATGCTTCACAGTAGGTATGGTGTTCTTTGGATGCAACTCAGCATTCTTTGTCCTCCAAACACGACGAGTTGAGTTTTTACCAAAAAGTTCTATTTTGGTTTCATCTGACCATATGACATTCTCCCAATCCTCTTCTGGATCATCCAAATGCACTCTAGCAAACTTCAGACGGGACATGTACTGGCTTAAGCAGGGGGACATGTCTGGCACTGCAGGATTTGAGTCCCTGGCGGCGTAGTGTGTTACTGATGGTAGGCTTTGTTACTTTGGTCCCAGCTCTCTGCAGGTCATTCACTAGGTCCCCCCGTGTGGTTCTGGGATTTTTGCCTACCCACGGGGTGAGATCTTGCGTGGAGCCCCAGATCGAGGGAGATTATCAGT
>NW_028161649.1:0-20702 GCF_964263955.1 Coregonus lavaretus | reverse complement strand
AAGTGAGGGTGACCAAGGTTAAAAAGCCATAGATGTCGAAAAGCAACAGGCCACTGACTGAGTAGAAAACTGCCAAGAAAATGTAGCCTATTCTTAATCTCAGGAATTATTTTAGCTATCCTTTTCACCACAAGCATCATGAGAGACTTGATACTGTATTAAACTTGAATGATTGTCTAATTGACACCTGTTCCACCTCTTTTGTTTATCATCTATTTACCCTCCACACTTTTTCATTCCAATCATTTTCCTCTCCTCCTCCATTATCGTCCTCCTACTAACTGCCTCCAGCAATTTGGCCCTCCACTCCCCTCCTCACCAGTTTTCGGTAACACTTTATTTTATAATAATTCATAATTATTATAAATTAATTCATAATACACCATTTATAAGGAATTTACAAACAGTTTGCTCACCATTTATTAATCATTAATCACTCCCACATCTGTAAATGTTACTAAGCTAGTTAGACGCACATGTACATATATTTCATTAAACATCCTGTGTTGTGTGATTATTCTTCTACCAGGTACTGCAGGAATGTCTACCAACGGCATTCCCATCTTTTTGTGAGAAATTACACTGGTCACTCAACCCAGAAGCCATGTGTCGGAGGAAACACCATTCAACTGACGACAGCCTGCAGGCACCCGGCCCGCCACAAGGAGTCGATAGAGCGTGATGAGCCAAGTAAAGACCCCCCTAACCCGTACGACACTTGGCCAATTGTGCACCGGCCAGTTGTGACAAAGCCTGGGATCGAACCCTGGTCTGTAGTGGCGCCTCAAGCGCTGCGATACAGTGCCTTAGACCGCTGCGCCACTCGGGAGGCCATAATCACTCTTCTTGATCTGTGGCATTGAACCTACCTTCTTCAATTGCCAGAGGCAGTATCCCGGTTCTCAACATGGCACACAAGGACCTTTGGTTTCTGGTTAGGTGAGAGATGACATAAGGTTCTGGATCATAGCTGTTGTTGATCTGGTTGTAAATTCTGAGTTTTGGTTTAAGCCATGTGTCAGTTGACCATTTTTCTTTGTAGCTTAGGGTTAACTTGTGTTTGATCATATTGACATTGCATCATAACTTGTTTCTAAATATGTGTTGTAGATCAGCTTCCTTAAATATGGCATTGAGTTCCTTTGTCCAAGGGTAGTTGTGTGTTTTATCCCAGTTGAAAACCTTCTTTATTACTCTGTTTTGTTATAAATGGTTTATTACGGACCCTTAAAATAAAGTACTCCGTTTTCCATCCCAGTTTGGCAGCCCTGACACTGGGGCCATTGTGTGATGATAGGCCTTCCCTTCCCTGGTTCCCCAGGACGGATGCACAACTACAACAGAATGGATTGGGTTGTGACATCACTGAGGTGTGGTCTTGGGATGCTGAGCTGAAAGCAGAAGCTGAAACCTGGTCAAAGATTTGTATAACTAATCCAAGATAGACCACATCATATCGTTTCCAATGGGAGCAAATTAATCATAGTGGGCAGAACAAGCAAGGAGGTGGGCAGAGCCAAGCATGAGCTAGCGAGATCCTATTGGCGTGTTCTAGCATGTATTTGCATATTTCCGTTAGGGAATGCCTACTCTGTGAAGTGCGCATGTGCAATAACTCAATTTGCCCTTGCACTCCTTCTAAAAAACGCAATTTTTTAAAACTTTGGCCAAGGGTCAAGTCTACAAAGCTTAGTCCACTCTGTCCGTAACAGATTCTAGTTTTGGAAACAGAAAACTGTGTTGAGATCAAATGTTTCATCGAGGAGAAAATGTGCAGATTGTCGGCCAAAATCCATCTCGCTCCATCTTCTCCCACTGCCGGCCACTGGGCTTCCTCTCATCAACATATTGGTATTGAGTGGAAACGCCAACCGGATGCTTCACATTTTTACATCCGGTGAAATATCTGTCTTATTGTTCTATCTGTGACCTGTTCAGTTGAATTCAAAATAGCTAACTATACTGTAGACTGGCATGGACTATTAAGCTAGCTAGCTAACTGGTAGGCTGCTAGCAAACTAACTTGTAGGCTGCTAGCTAGCTAACTGGCAGACTGTTAGCTAGCTAACTGATAGGCTACTAGCTAGCTAACTGCTAGGCTAGCTAGCTAACCGGTAGGCTATTAGCTAGCTAACCGGTAGGCTGCTTGCTAGCTAACTGTTAGGCTACTAGCTAGCTAAGTGGTAGGCTGCTAGCTAGCTAACTGGTAGGTTGCTAGCTAGCTAACTGGAGGCTACTAGCTAACTAACTGGAAGGCTGATAGCTAGCTAACTGGTAGACTACTAGCTAGCTTTTGATGGTTATGTTGCTAAAATGAAATAAAGAGAAACTCAAACATGGTTTCTCATGTGTGCACTGTGCATGCCAGGAAGAAGTCAGTGCCGGTCCAGGGTTGGGGTCGGTGGGTCCAGAGAAGGGACAAGGACCGGGTCGGGCTGGGAATCTGTCTGGGCCCTCAGGGTAGCAATGGAGCTCTGGGTCCCATTTAACCTCCTCTTTCATCATTGCATTATTACAACATTAACCCTGATCACAGTTTTAAGGGGTAGTAAGTTCATTGCTCTCTTTCTCTTCAGCATGAGTAGCGAGGATGTCCTAAGCAGAGATAAAAGGGGGGTGGAGAGAGAGAGAGAGGGAGAGAGAGGGTGGAGAGAGAAAGAGAGAGAGTGGGGGAGAGAGAGATAGAGAGAGAGAGAGAGAGAGAGAGAGAGAGAGAGGGGGGGGGAGATAGAGAGAGAGGGGGAGATAGATAGATAGGGAGAGAGAGAGTGGGGGGGAGAGAGAGAGAGAGAGAGAGAGAGAGAGAGAGAGAGAGAGAGAGAGAGAGAGAGAAAGAGAGTGGGGGAGATACACATGGTATACACTCCAGCAAAATGCTTACTTGCACTCACTGACCATTGTCAGAGATAAACAACTCCAGAATCCCAGACTCACTGCCTCCCTGCCTCCTCCCTGCCTCCCTGCCTCTCTCTCCAAAATCTGGCTAGCTATCTGAGTTCACATCTTTAAAAAAATATGTTATTTGAGTGCGAACTCAAGACAAATGCTGATTTTTTTAAAAAGTATATTGTGCGTGAGATGATGTTGAGTGTCCTGTGCTATACTGTGTGTATGCAATTGATGATGCTACATGCAAAGTTAAAGTCAGGACTGATGGAATGTGGGTTTCAAGTGACTCAATGGTCCTGTGAGATAGCACCCTATTCCAGACAGTGATGATGGTGGTAGGGGGTAGATCCCTATCAGCCCTGGTTAAACGTGGTGCACTACATAGGGAATAGGTTGCCATTTGGGATGCAACACTGGAATCCTGGTTCTATTTTAGTGGCCCTTACAGTCCCTCAGATCCAATAAGCCCAGGCTCTGACCACTTTACTGAGGTTTGGGACCGGCCCATCTGTTAGATGAGTTGAATCTATGCTACTTTAAAAGTCCCAGTACACATTTCTATTTAGGGCTGTAGATGATGGTGGAAATATTATTTTATGATGTGAGTCAAAATCTCTTCCCTCAATGAGGAAGCAATGGTCCAGGACAAAATAAAGACAGAAGAAGTAGAGGACTAAGTGTATCCCTCCATTGAAAGAATAGTCATTAAAGGGATAGGGTGAGATTTTGGCAATTAAGTCCTTTTTTTCAGATCCTACTAATCATCCTAAACAACCCAAACATGGGGGGGGTGGGTAGAAGGATTACTTTATACTATTCCAGGTATTCCTTAAAGAGGTAGGGTTTCAAGTGTCTCCGGAAGGTGGTCAGTGATTCCGCTGTCCTAGCGTCGTGGGGGAGCTTGTTCCACCATTGGGGTGCCAGAGCAGCAAATAGCTTTGACTGGGCTGAGCGGGAACTGTGCTTCCGTAGAGGTAGGGGAGCTAGCAGGCCAGAGGTGGATGAACGTAGTGCCCTCGTTTGGGTGTAGGGTCTGATCAGAGCCTGAAGGTAAGGAGGTGCCGTTCCCCTCACAGCTCCGTAGGCAAGCACCATGGTCTTGTAGTAGATGCGAGCCTCAACTGGAAGCCAGTGGAGTGTGCGGAGGAGCGGGGAGAACTTGGGAAGGTCGAACACCAGATGGGCTGCAGCGTTCTGGATAAGTTGTAGGGGTTTAATGGCACAGGCAGGGAGCCCAGCCATCAGTGAGTTGCAGTATTCCAGACGGGAGATGACAAGTGCCTGGATTAGGACCTGTGCCGTTTTCTGTGTAAGGTAGGGTCGTACTCTGCGAATGTTGTAGAGCATGAACCTGCAGGATCGGGTCACCGCTTTGATGTTAGCGGAGAATGACAGGGTGTTGTCCAGCGATGGTGAGATCATGGAGCGGGCAGTCCTTCCCCGGGAGGAAGAGCAGCTCCGTCTTGCTGAGGTTCAGCTTGAGGTGGTGATCCGACATCCACACTGATATGTCTGCCAGACATGCAGAGATGCGATTCGCCACCTGGTTATCAGAAGGGGGAAAGGAGAAAATTAATCGTGTGTCGTCTGCGTAGCAATGATAGGAGAGACCATGTGAGGATATGACAGAGCCAAGTGACTTGGTGTATAGAGAGAATAGGAGAGGGCCTAGAACTGAGCCCTGGGAGACACCAGTGTTGTGAGCACGTGGTGCGGAGACAGATTCTCGCCACGCCACCTGGTAGGAGCGACCTGTCAGGTAGGACGCAATCCAAGAGTGAGCAGCGCCGGAGTTGCCCAACTCGGAGAGGGTGGAGAGGAGGATCTGATGGTTCACAGTATCAAAGGCAGCGGATAGGTCTAGAAGGATAAGAGCAGAGGAGAGAGAGTTAGCTTTAGCAGTGCGGAGAGCCTCCGTGACACAGAGAAGAGCAGTCTCAGTTGAATGACCAGTCTTGAAACCTGACTGGTTTGGATCAAGAAGGTAATTCTGAGAGAGATAGCAGGAGAGTTGGCTAGAGACGGCACGCTCAAGAGTTTTAGAGAGAAAAGAAAGAAGGGATACTGGTCTGTAGTTGTTGACATCGGAGGGATCGAGTGTAGGTTTTTTGAGGAGGGGTGCAACTCTCTTGAAGACGGAAGGGACATGGCCAGCGGTCAAGGATGAGTTGATGAGCGAGGTGAGGTAAGGGAGAAGGTCTCCGGAAATGGGATAGGGTCAAGCGGCCAGGTTGTTGGGCGGCCGGCCGTCACAAGTCGCAAGATTTCATCTGGAGAGAGAGGGGAGAAAGAAGTCAAAGCATAGGGTAGGGCATTGTGAGCAGGACCAGCGGTGTCATTTGACTTAATAAATGAGGATCGGTTGTCATCAACCTTCTTTTCAAAATGGTTGACGAAGTCATCCACAGAGATGAAGGAGGGAGGGGGAGGAGGAGGAGGATTCAGCAGGGAGGAGAAGGTGGCAAAGAGCTTCCTAGGGTTAGAGGCAGAGGCTTGAAATTTAGAGTGGTAGAAAGTGGCTTTAGCAGCGGAAACAGAGGAAGAGAATGTAGAGAGGAGGGAGTGAAAAGATGACAGGTCCGCAGGGAGTCTAGTTTTCCTCCATTTCCGCTCGGCTGCCCGGAGCCCTCTTCTGTGAGCTCGCAATGAGTCGTCAAGCCACAGAGGAGGAGGGGAGGACCGAGTTGGCCGGGAGGATAGGGGACATAGAGAGTCAAAAGATGCAGAAAGGGAGGAGAGGAGGGTTGAGGAGGCAGAATCAGGAGATAGGAGGGAGAAGGATTTAGCAGAGGGAAGAGATGATAGGATGGAAGAGGAGAGAGTAGCGGGAGAGAGAGAGCGAAGGTTGCGACGGCACATTATCATCTGAGTAGGGGCAGACTGAGTAGTGTTGGAGGAGAGCGAGAGAGAAAATGATACAAAGTAGTGGTCGGAGACTTGAAGGGGACTGACCTTGTGAGTAGGGGGTGGACGGTGAGAGGGTGAGGTCAAAAGAGGAAAGGAGTGGAAAGAAGGAGGCAGAGAGAAATGAGTCAAAGACAGACGTAGGGAGGTTAAAGTCACCCAGAACTGTGAGGGGTGAGCCATCCTCAGGAAAGGAATGTATCAAGGCGTCAAGCTCATTGATGAACTCTCCAAGGGAACCTAGTGTGCGATAAATGACAAGGATGTTAAGCTTGAATGGGCTAGTGACTGTGACAGCATGGAATTCAAATGAGGAGATAGACAGATGGGTCAGGGGAAAAAGAGAGAATGTCCACTTGGGAGAGATGAGGATTCCTGTGCCACCGCCGCGCTGACCAGATGCTCTCGGGGTATGCGAGAACACATGGTTAGACGAGGAAAGAGCAGTAGGAGTAGCAGTGTTTTCTGTAGTAATCCATGTTTCCCTCAGCACCAAGAAGTCGAGGGACTGGAGGGTAGCATAGGCTGAGATGAACTCTGCCTTGTTGGCCGCAGAACGGCAGTTTCAGAGGCTGCCAGAGACCTGGAACTCCACGTGGGTCGTGCGCGCAGGGACCACCAGATTAGAGTGGCAACAGCCACGTGGTGTGAAGCATTTGTATGGCCTGTGCAGAGAGGAGAGAACAGGGATAGACAGACACATAGTTGACAGGCTACAGAAAATGGCTACAATAATGCAAAGGAGATCGGAATGAAATGAACTAAACATCTGGGAAAGCGAGAGAGCGGGGCCTCCCTCACTTATGTTTCAAGGAAAACACTCAAATAAAAGTCTCCCAACTTCACTTTAAAAATTATAATTGTTGTAAACTACAGCGGTTCAATGTTTTCTAGGAATAGACTAACTTAGTTTATTCAGCTAGCTAACTTGGTACAGTATTCTTCCGTGAAAACCATCCAGGGCACCGAATCCTATGACGCCAAAGCCAACTAGCATGCCAATCTCCAATAACACGGTTTAGCACCAATACTCGGTTACAACAAACCATCAGTGTTAACACGCCAAGCAGATCATTAGTGTCCGTGTCTAACATTGTGTAAAGTTTTGGGTTAGTTTTGACAGTTTGAGTGAGTATGTCGTCAACTTATTCAGCCAGTTAGTTAGCTAGAATAGTTAGCATACTAGCTAGCCATTGCTCTCTGCCAATGAACCAACCCCTCCCACGGCACGAACACACAGAGCCAAGCTAACGTTAACTAGTCACCCATGGCCCGAATTCCCTTGAACGACTCTGGTTACCAGTATGTAAAAACAAAACAGAAATAAAAATGTTCTATTACTGTGGTGGGATCTATGCAGCTGTACCTGTTCCTGTTCTATGAAGTGAAACTGTTCTACACAGTGAGGTAAAACCAGTGGTGGAAAAAGTACCCAATTGTCATACATGAGTAAAAGTAAAGATACATTAATAGAAAATGACTCAAGTAAAAGTGAAAGTCACCCAGTAAAATACTACTTGAGCAAAAGTCTAAAAGTATTTGGTTTTAAATATACTTAAGTATCAAAAGTAAATGTAATTGATAAAATATACTTAAGTATCAGAAGTAAAAGTAAAAGTATAAATCATTTCAAATTCCTTATAGTAAGCAAACCAGACGGCACCATTTTCTTGTTTTTTAAATTTACGGATAGCCAGGGGCACACTCCAACACTCAGACATAATTGACAAACGAAGCATTTATGTTTAGTGAGTCCGCCAGATCAGAGGCAGTAGATGACCAGGGATGTTCTCTTGATAAGTGCGTGAATTGGACCATTTTCCTGTCCTGCTATGCATTCAAAATGTAACGAGTAGTTTTGGGTATCAGGGAAAATGTATAGAGTAAAAAGTACATTATTTTCTTTAGGAATGTAGTGAAGTAAAAGTAAACGTTGTCAAAAATAAAAATAGTAAAGTAAAGTACAGATACCAAAAAACTACTTACAGTTTTTTACAATCACTTTGGCACTAATTTCAGAACCTTGACGTCATTTTTCAGAACTCTAGACACAAAACTCACAACCAATGATCAAAATGCACATTTTTCAAAACTCTAACACTTTTTTCAATTGCTTGGATACAATACACATAAAACTAAGATCATTTGTTCATTTAACAAAAATCACCTGTTCAATATGACACAACTTAACATCAAAGTACTACTATTTCAAAAGGCAATTCACACATTACATTTCAGATGAGTGTCTATACATTTCATTACAATTATCCAACTATCAATTGATACAACTGCTCAAAATGATAAGTAACTGTTGCATTGCTCTTAATGCATAGTTGTTTGGAAACAGACAAACAATATTCCATGTTTAGATCATGAAAGTTTCAAGATAACGAGATTCATTGTCACCAATTAGCGTGGAGCATGAACCAATTAGACTACATTATCTATGGATGTAATATTTCATCATCATTCTTTATCAGACACCATTTCTATGGTCCCATGTACCACCTTTTCAGAATATTTACAGTATTGACAGTACTGCACTGTATGGATGCAGGCCCTTGTAATTGCTTGTCCAATTCTGCCAACTCGTTACTGATGATTGAGTTCACATTGTGGAAAGAGTATATAAAGAATTGATTGGGATCCACTTGCAACAACATAGCGATACTGTAACATGGAGCTGGCAGGTGATCCAGGTCACAATAGAGGTCAAGCAGTGATGGGAGGAAGACGAGGAAGACGTGTTGATCAAAGGAATGGCAGGGGACAAGTACCCCTTCTGAGAGGTGGTCGTGGGCCTCGTTTGAGAGGTGTGGGGGAATGTGGTAGAGGACAAGGCCACGGACCAAGACAGCGGCAGCAACAGCAAAGAGTGTCCAATTAAATCTGAGCAATAGTTGTAGACCATGTCATAAATCATGGCATGACAATGAGTGAGGCGGCTACAATGATACAACCAAACCTCAGAAGGTCAACCGTGGCCTCAATAATCAGAACTTTCCGCAATGAGAACCGGTAAGTCGTCAGCATGCACTAAACATTATGCTACTCTCAATTGTCAAATGACTGCATACCAATGTGTATCACAGAGTAGGTGATGTGACCAAGTGTCTTCTTACTGTAATGTTCCCTGTAGAATTGAGACTAGGCCAAATAGGGGAGGCAGAGGCAAAATTCTGACTGACCAACAAGAGCAGGCTGTGGTTGATTTGGTTCAGGCCAGAAATGATATTCGCCTTACAGAAATTCGCCAGCATATCTTGGACAATGAAGACATGTTTAACTATGTGGAATCCATAAGTTTGCCAACTATTGCACGCATGCTGAAAAGGCACCAGGTGTCTTTAAAACAACTATACCGTGTGCCTTTTGAAAGAAATGCAGACAGAGTGAAGCAAATTAGGACTGAGTATGTTCAGGTATGTTCAGTTTCAAGGTGGCTGTTGTAATACAATTCCCTAATAATTCTACATTGTACAGTAATCAGTAAATCTCTTTCCAAAATGTATTTTTAGAGGGTGATGGAGCTGGATGCTGATGACAACCATCACAAATTCATATATTTGGATGAGGCAGGCTTTAACCTGGCCAAGACAAGGAGGAGAGGTCGGCAACCATCCAAGTACCTGGACAACGTGGGGCCAACATTACCATGTGTGCGGCTATATCAGAAGATGGTGTGGTGGGACGCAGACCTCGTATTGGATCATATAATGCAGCTCTCCTTGTAACCTTCCTTGATGAGCTCGATCAGGTCTGTAGAGCTGATGGTGTGACCTATGTCATTGTGTGGGATAATGTCAGGTTCCACCATGCTCATATGGTGCAAGCATGGTTCCAGGCCCATGCACAATTCACCACCCTATATTTACCCCCATACTATCCTTTCCTTAACCCGATTGAGGAATTTTTCTCCACATGGAGATGGAAGGTTTATGATAGGCGCCCTCATGAACAAGTCACTCTTCTCCAGGCCATGGATGACGCTTGCAATGACATCACGGCAGACCAGTGTCAGGCCTGGATTCGCCATGGCCGAAGGTTTTTTCCAAGATGTTTGGCTAATGAAAACATCCATTGTGATGTAGATGAGAACCTGTGGCCAAATCCACAAGACAGAGTTGATGAAAATGTAGAAGTACAGTAATCACTCCTATGTTTTGCTTTTTACAGTACAAGCAAGCAAGTTGAGGAACACTGCATTTGATGTTTTACAGTACTGTATTGTTTTTCATCAATATATTTCAGATTTTGTTCAATGATTCCACTGTGTCTGTGGTATTCTCTCTACTACTGCAGTACTTTTACAGGGATGTATTTACATGTAGTACCATAATGAAACATGTATCACCTATTTTGTACTACAATATTTAATGATTGTTCGAACAATGACACAGTGAAACTATCGGTTGCTTGTGTGTGGGTGATCTAAATTAACGTTTCATTGGTATTTCACAATGCATTTGTATTTTGAATCAATGATTGTGCAAGTGTAAGATTTCTTTAAAGATATAAATGCACAATGCAATGTTTTGAACATTGGACAGCCTGTGTTACAAGTGATGACCGTTTTGAGGTTTGTGTCTAGAGTTTTGAAAAATTACGTCAAGGTTCTGAAATTAGTGCCAAAGTGATTGTAAAAAACTGTGTAGGACTTTACAGTATTTTTACTTAAGTACTTTACACCACTGGGTAAAACTGAAACTGTATAGTAGGCATTATTTTAGCTGTCAAGCACTTTCTGTGTGTGTTTTTGTGTGTGTGTGTTATTCTACTCCTCTTATTGAGACAGCCTGGAGGCTAGGTAAGGTCAGTTAGTGCTGCAGTACAGCCCTCTGTAATAGCTACATCTGTGCTTCCATGTTGAGTTGATCCCAGGATTCAGTTCTCTCTCTCTCTCACACACACACACCCGCACTTGGCCTGGGTTGCGTAGCCACCCATCTCTCCACACCACATGCTGGCTGTTTCTAGGGGTTTTGGAGACAGACTGATCGTAGTGGGGTGGATCTCCTCTCTCTGATAAATGAACCAGAATACCATCACCATCAACAACCAGTTACAAACGAGTATCTCTAGCTGCGTCCCAAATGGCACATAGGGACCACTAGTTTGGGAGAGTCAGTGAGAATTACTTGTGACTCATGTTCAGTCCCAAATAGCGCTCTATTCCCTATATAGTGTGTAATGGGAAATTAAATATATTCAGTTAAGTGATTAACACAATGTAATATAGTTTTCCTTTCTGTAATACACATGATTCTGTTTGTGCAAGGTCGATGGTCACTAGACTTAAATGTTATGGTCAGTGCTCCTATCTGCTGATAGTATTGGCGCCAGTCTAAAGGTGCCAGTTCCGAGGACACACTGGTTGTTATTGTATTCTGTGAGACTGTGTGATTCACTGCCTTGTGTTGTGTCTTTTGTTACGCGTTTCCAGAACATATGTGATTAGGATATTAGGGCCTGATATTAGGGCCTGCTCAGAGAAGGCTCGGGAGACATTTGCTCTGACTCTGTGCTGGATGTGTCTCCCTTTTGCAACTTGTATTAAACCAGATAGATTTTGATTGACTATCAACAACTGCTTTCATTTTTATACCTGGAAATTCCCATTACATAGTGCATAAGGGAATAGGGTGTCATTTATATAGAATAGGGTGGACTTACCGAGTTACAAATGCGTTCTCTAACTCACTGACACTCCCAAAGCAGGGGTGGGTGGAATGTTTCACAAAATATGTACTTTCACAGACCCATATGATACAGCAAACTGAATCTGAAATATTATCTAGCATGCAGTTGTCATTCAACACTTTTTATTGGTTGTGTACACAGATTTGCAGATGTTATCGCAGCTGCAGTGAAATGCTTGTGTGTCTAGCTCCAACAGTAATAATACCTAGCAATCACATAATCCAAAAAGTAAAAATAAAGAAATTAAGAAATATCAGAATGAGCAATGTTGTAGTCTGGAGTATACAAAACATTAAGAACACCTGCTCTTTCCATGACATAGACTGACCAGGTGAATCCAGGTGAAGGCTATGATCCTTATTGATGTCACTTGTTAAATCCAGGGGAGGAAGGGGAGGAGACAGGATAAAGAAGGATTTTTAAGCATTGAGACAATTGAGACATGGATTGTGTATGTGCTCCATTCAGAGGGTGAATGGGCAAGACAAAATATTGAATTGCCTTTGAACGGGGTATGGTAGTAGGTGTCAGGCAGTTTGCGTCAAGAACTGCAACACTGCTGGATTTTTCACGCTCAACAGTTTCCCGTGTGTATCAAGAATGGTCCACCACCCAAACGACATCCAGCCATCTTGACACAACTGTGGGAAGCATTGGAGTCAACATGGGCCAGCATCCCTGTGGAACGCTTTTGACACCTTGTAGAGTTCATGCCCCGATGAATTGAAGCTGTTCTGAGGGCAAAAGGGGTGGGTGCAACTCAAGATTAGGAATGTGTTCCTAATGTTTGGTATACTCAGTGTACAGTGTATTCGGAAAGTATTAAGACCCCTTGACTTTTTCCACATATTGTTAGGTTACAGCCTTATTCTAAAATTGATTAAAGAGTTTTTTTCCCCATCATCAATCTACACACAATACCCCATAATGACAAAGGAAAAACAGGTTGTTAGAAATTTTGGCAGATTTATAAATAAAACGGAAATATCACATTTACGTAAGTATTCAGACCCTTTACTCAGTACTTTGTTGAAGCACCTTTGGCAGCGATTACAGCCTCGAGTCTTCTTGGGTATGACGCTACAAGCTTGGCACACCTGTATTTGGGGAGTTTCTCCAGGTTGGATGGGGAGCATTGCTGCACAGGCCTCTCCACTCTTGGCATTGAGAGAATGCCAAGAGTGTGCAAAGCTGTTATCAAGGCAAAGGGTGGCTACTTTGAAGAATCTCAAATGTAAAATATATTTTGATTTGTTTAACACTTTTTTGGTTGCTACATGATTCTATATGTGTTATTTCATAACACAATGTAGAAAATGGTAAAAATAAAGAAAAACCCTTGAATGAGTAGGTGTGTCCAAACTTTTGACTGGTATTGTACGTAAATAATTTAGAATATTAATTCAAATTATGCTAACTGATGTGGCTCATGCGATGGAATGTATTTTTTGTAATGTCAGTTGAGTTGATTCGACAAATCACAGCACAGATTGATGGGTACACCTCCTGCTTTTAGTTCCTGCGTTTACTCTAGGTTGAAGATGGGAAGGTTAAGACAATGAAGTAATTTCATGCGGAAGCGTTCGAAAATAAACAAATTCATGGGACTTGGAAAGAGTGATGGGATATTAGAATCCTCTTGTCTTAACCTGTATATTTTCAACCTAGCTTTTACTTCCTGCTTTGCTTCTATTGGTACACTCGCAATGGCCTCCAGTCCACCCATTATGCCATCATTGACTTGAATGGGGATGTCTGTTCTATTCATTCTATTTCTATGGAGGAGACATCTGAGCCTCATACTGTTCTTGTTTTGACTGTGAATATTGTGTCTTCCTGAGCCAGCTCTGTTCTAGTAGCCTACTGCAGCTCTGTCCAGCACTACTGCTCAAAATAGTCCAACACATTCACTGCAGAGAGAGGGGAGAGAGAAAATGTCACAGAGTGAAAGGACAAACTACAAGAGCGGAACAAAGATTTAAGAGGAACACGTGCAGAAAAACGTACTAAAATGGAATAAATAAATCCAAAACATACTATCAAACAGCCACACCCAGCTCCATCCAAACCAACTCTACATCCGAACCAACATCCAACCACCAGTTTAGATGTTCCACCAAAACAGCCACATCCGACCAGTGACTCATGACACAGCCACATGACACAGTTTGAAATGAGAAGCAGCAGATGTCTAACTTACTTAATTACTCTAACATTACAAAGAGTAAATCCAGTATTGTACATAGTATAACATTATTCTAGCTTAATCTGGAATAAAGGTATTTATATAGGCCAGAAAAAAAGACAAGAAAAGCTAAATGAACATACAATTTAAAACAATGATGCCCTCTTGTGCTTGGGATATGTAAAGGCATGTAAGATTCCTACTACAATACTGCCACGTCGTGGATCTTAGTAAAACAACAGACATGTAGGGCGAAGTTGCCCCTAGACGCCTGATCTTGGATCAGTTTAGCATTTTCCCCACTAATGGTTGGGGTTAGGATTGGGGGAGGGGAAGCTGATCCTAGATCTGCACTAGGGGAAACTTCACCCAGGAGCCAGACGCACACTGAATGAAACATCGACTACCAGACGTGGTCTAATAACCTGGACCAATAACATGCCATCTTATAGATACTGACACGTAAAGGACCAAAACACTTATTTCATGAGTATTGTAACATTTTAATAAACAGTGCTTTCCCCATTTTGTATTATAAAAACATACAGGTGGTTAATGGTAAAAATCCAATTTAAACACATAAGCTACATTGTAGTAAAAAGCACTTGAGATTCTATTCCATTTTACATCATTAGTGTGAAATGAACCCCATACGAAAATAGCATACAAAGTATGAATTCATAAGAGTTTAATTCATAGATATTCTTTACGTAAATGAAACGTAAAGTGTTTTATTCCCTTAACTAATTGAATGAAAGTGAATAAGGCTTCCAGATTCTTGGTGTTCGTGGCATGTCCTCCCTCAATTTCATCCTTAATTCTGTTTGACAGTATTAAAACAATGCCCCCTGACAATCTTGTGGGGAGTAAAATAATAATTTTAAAAAAGGGTAAGGAGAGATAAATTGAGATAACAAAAGTGAACAGTCAGGATAAAACCTCTTTCTCTCAAGAGTGATATTTGACTAGAAAATGCAAACTTGCAAGCGGCATTCCACACACTCACAAACACTCCAGAATGCATATACATACACACACTCACAAACACCCCAGAATGCATACACATCACACACACACACACACACACACACACACACACACACACACACACACACACCAGAAGAGGCTGGTGGGATGAGCTATAAGAGTAATGGCTGGAATGGAATCAATGGAATGGAGTCAAACAAGTAGTTTCTAGTGGTGGCAGGTAGCCTAGGAGATAAGAGCATTGGGCCAGTAACCGAAAGGTTGTTGGTTTGAATTCTCGAGCCGACTAGGTGAAAAATCTGTCAATGTGTCCTTGAGCAAGGCACTTAACCCTAATTGCTCCTGTAAGTCGCTCTGGATAAAAGCGTCTGCTAAATGACTAAAATGTAAAATGTAAATGTTTGATACCGTTCCATTACAATGACCCCGTCCTCCTATAGCTCCCCCCCCCCCCCACCAGCCTCCTCTGACACACACACAGTGCATAGTGCCCAAGTAGGTTTAACTGGGTAAGGTAATTGGAACCGTTCCTCTCTGCTCCCCACTGTGGCTGACTGCTTAAGGAGAAGAATCTTCAGCCTGCTTGTTTGTTGCCATGGCGACAGATAGAGCGTGTTCTGGCGCTTGGCAGAGGGAATAAATATAGAGATATGGTTCTTGGCAGAAAGAGATATGTCGAGAATAAGATAGATAGTTAGATAGATAGAGACATACTTTTCTAAGAGTCCAGACTATAGATGTCCCCACAGAAATAGAATAAATAGAGTGGACATACCCATTCAAGTCATCATTCAACAGTCATCATCATCATCATCATGTTTTCCCCCCTCTTTCCTCCTGCCGTAATGATATGGTTAGTGCTATCCCGGGATCCTTGGGACGTCCCTACCCTAAACCCTGACCTTAAACCCTACCCTAACCCTGACCTTAACCCCTACCCTTACCCTAACCTTAACCGTTTTAAATTGGGGTGACATCTGGATACAAGGAAGAAGGGGGAGGGGGTGTTGGCATCAGGGATCACGTGGTTGTTCTATCTACTGCACGTTTACAATTCTGTCTCACCTCTTCTCTTCTCCGACTTCTCTGTCTTTAGATCTAATTCTAAAACCTCACAGTTCAAAACAGACAGCGAAAGCAATGTCTTAAATAACCCTACACCACAGTCAAATGAGAAAGAGATCTCCAAAGCAACCTGCCGCAAAAACAATCAAAATCAGAATAATACAAGAGACAACAGAACAGTGACATTATTAATAACAATACAATTATTAACAAAAACAACATTAACAATTTGATATAATAAGCAAAAAAGCAACAGTAATTTGTTGAATATAAAAAGAAACTTTGTAAAATTGATTGTCGTTCATCCAAAGATAAAAAGCGTTAAAAACATCCAAGGCATCGACAGTGAGGAGGACCAGGATTCACAAAACGAAAACCCAAAAGAACAGCACTTGAAACTAAGAAGAACCCAGTTTGGTGAACTGAGGACCGACGCATCTGTGCAAGCTTTTGGCAGCCTTGAGTGAGTGAAAAAGTCCCAAACAGGAAAAAGGATGAAAGTCACACAACGATGTGTGTTCTGTTCTCTAAACTGTTCCTTCCTCCACATGTAGATATGCCTCCGCACAGGCAGTGTTACCAGAGACGGAAGAGGAAGTGAGACATCCCACTCCCTACGCGGATCAGACCCAGCTACTAATGCATTGGTGCCTATGTGAGAGCCACCCCATTAAGCAGACCGGAACTGAAATGTTTTTTCAATGGTAAACGGCCTGAGTGGGACATCTTCATTTATCCACCATCTTCGGTGTTACCACCACATCAGTCTATCTGGGCTTTTCATGACCTGGAAGTCCTTTCAACTTCAATATTGCATTGTCCCAATCACTCATTTGATGTCCTTCTATTCATAATAACATATCAAAGTGGGGAGCAGAGAGTAGAGAAAGAGGTGGCCAAGCTGGGTTGCATGTAGTCTTGCATTACCAGGCATCACAAACTATTCTAGTTTTTAAAGACTGGGCTGGGGGCGTGGCTATATAGTTCCCACCTGATGAGTCTGTGTGCTGTGTTGTGATTGGCTGAAAGTGCTGACAGGAAGAGGAAAAAGCCAGGGGTGGATGGCAGACAGGAGAAAGAAAAGTATTGGCGTTAGAGAGAGATGGCATGGCTTCCTTTCATACACTAACGTGTGCCTGAGAGCAAGGTAACCCCTGAACACTTCACAAGCAGGTTAAAGGGAAGAGGGAGAAAATACGGGAAAGAACTTGTCCCTGAAAGTGTCAAGATAGGAGATCCTGTTCCATGAAACAATAAAAAAGCAGTTTGTTTCCAGAGAGAAATGCTGCTAAAGCAGGCGTAACAAGAGGGTGTAAAATGTCCCTTGAGCCGTAGCTGAACACTAGAGTGCGCTAGGGTTCTGAGGCCTCAGAGTTCTGCTCTGTTCTGTTTTGTTACCCCTCACCCTGCCAGTAGAGAGCGCTGTCTGTCTGTCTTAGCCATATAGATACATCGAGGGTGCACTTGCCATAATGGCAAAGACAGGGCGGTGGGCTCTCTTTCTATCTCTATGGTCTTAGTGCCAGTCCTCATCTTCCTCTTCATCTTCCTCAGATGAGTCATCGTTTGTGCTGTCTCCTCCGGCTGTGTTCCCCTCCAGTTCCCCATTCTGCAGCGCGGCCAGTAACGTTGCAGCCTCTACCGCCTGGGCTGCAGCCCTCTCCTCTGCCTCCTTCTGCCTCAGCGCTGCAGCCTTCTTCTCCTGCTCTGCGTGGCTCTTCATGTGGGCACTGCGGCTCTTCACCTTGTAGAAGATCCTAAGGAGAGGAGGAGGAGGAGAGAAGACTGGGTTGGCTTCATTGTAAGCTTTCGTATCTGTGGACAAGCACTGTATGGTGTTAGTTTATGGTTCAGAATAGAAAAATAGATCCGCACTTCAATTCGAGGAGTGTAGACTTTCTCTTTGCACAATCACTGTGCTGTGTGTGAACCTTGAATCTGAAGGAAGGCGAACTGATGAAGTCCAGATGCCAGAAACATTTGTCCATGTGTAAATTAAATATCATTTTTCCTTACTTCATATTCAAGGTTCACAAACCATACAGTGCTTGTGCAGAAGAGAAGGTTCACACTCTTGGAATTTCTGCTGAGAATCTAGAATTGGATGAAGTGTAACACCATGATAAGGCAGAATACTGCAGAGTAGTCTACAGTATTTGGGCCAGTGAGGAACCGGATAATGGGCGTGTTGATAATTAGTACACAGTCAGTCGCTGGGCAGAGCTGCATAGACTGGGGGCATGGAATGCCATATCATTGCTGTGTTTCAGTTGCTAGGAGACAGTTGATAATAACAGGACTGCGGTTGCTAAGGGTGAGCTCTTCTATCAGAATCGGCCAACGCTGCTTTATTCCTTCCTGCTCAAACAACCACCAAGGAGCACTTCTCACTATATTACACACGTGCAGCATGCACACACACAAACGCACTCACACACGCACGCACTGTGCTCGGAGTGCTCCTCAAGTCAGTCTTTCTGCAACCAACAACATCTCCAAGATTCCAACATATTCCAACCAACCAGTAGAAGACAGTTATCCTGCAGATGTTGTCGATATCTCAGTACCCTTTGATCAAGGTTTCTTCTCCACTACTACCAGTAGTGGACAACTTCTGATTGCAAAACAGCAGGTTGGCATTTATTGGCATGAATCTTGTTCTGGAGGCAGCTCTGCAGAGTGGTCACTAGCTGGCACAGCCACAACCCAGCTAACAAGGAACGTAACTGAGACATTTGTAACATTCCCCTTAAGTCTTCCAAAGGTACTGAATGTCATAGCCCTTTTGGGACATTATAGGCACATTCATAACGTTTCTAATAAGTATTATAGAGGTTATAAATATCAGGTCGCTATACAGACATCATGGGAACATTAAAAACGTTCTTTGGTAGTCCATGAAATGTTCTGAATGTCATGTTATTTTGGAGATATCCTAGGAACATTTCATAACATTACATTTAGAGCTATGGTTTGTCTTCATATAACGTTACAATTGGAATGATAGCAATACATTTTGGAACATCGTCTGTAAGTTTCACAATAACGTTATCATGACTTATGTGGGGACTAAAATAACTTTGTGGTCACGTCCTGGAACGTAGTTTTGTTAGCTGGGAATGTCCTCAAATCTGATTTTAAACCTAACCTTAACCCTAACCTTAATCACACTGCTAACCCTAATGCCTACCCTAACCTTAAATTAAGACCAAAAAGCTATTTATTTTCATTAATTTCTTTGGTATATAGCCAAATTTGACTTTGCAGCTGGCCCATCTAGCGGAAATCGCTCAGTTCTGACTCCAGGGCAAAATTCATGATAATAAATGTCAACCTGCGGCTAAACATAGACAGATGTTTTACACTTTGCAATCAATCAATTGGAATAGCTTTATCCAAATCTGGGATCTCAAGACTATCTTTCTTTTATATGGCATTTAGCATTTTACGCCATGCTCTACCAACTGAGCTTCCAAGTACCTTTAGCCAGAAACCAACTGAGCTTCCAAGTACCTTTAGCCAGAAACCAACTGAGCTTCCAAGTACCTTTAGTCATAGGGCAGCAGGTAGCTTAGTGGTTAAGAGCGTTGTGCCAGTAACCGAAAGGTCGCTGGTTCTAATCCCAGAGCCGACTAGGTGAAAAATCTGTCGATGTGCCCTTGAGCAAGGCACTTAACCCTAATTGCTCCTGTAAGTCGACTGAAAAAATACTTCCAAATATAATTCCTTTAGCCAGAGAACCACATAGAGAGTTGGGCCATCTCTGACAGTTGACGACACCATGTTGCTCTGCCTATAGCCATCTAAAATCTTCTAATCTAAGACATGTCTCAGACACTGACCTGCCACACTTCTTGCAGGGGAACTCTCCCTCTGGTCCGGCGGGGCCCTTGGTCCCTGATATGGTCTTGGGGGCCGGCCGTGGTTTCAGAGGGGGCTGAAGGGGGTGACTGACCCGGGAAGACGTCTGGTCTCCCCTCACATCCTCCTGGCTTTTCAGCACCAGGACCGCTCCAGCCTGCACACACATTTAGATCATAGATGCAAGGACACATGCATGCATACATAAAGCACCTTCTCCTCCACATTGCCAAGCTGCCCATGACAGCTGATCAGTGTCAGAGTAGTATCTTGCCAACTGCTTTGCACACACACACCTCTGGTCAGCACACACACTCACACACCTCCCAGCTTGAGACAAACTAACCTGAACATTGCGTACATGGTACAAAATACATACAATATAATAAGACTTGCTTTGACACATTTTTACATTAGACCTTACAAAACATAACAAAGCTCAAAGTTTCATCAAAGCTCAAGAGGACACCTTTTAAAACCATAGCTTTCTACCAGGTCACCAACTAACTGCAGAAAATGGGGAATGGGGTCAGTTTTCTGAGTCACTGTTTGCTGACAGAGTCACATTACGCAACATGGGGAGAGAGGAAGCCAGCCAAGTCAGCTGTTCAGTGTTTAGCCACAAGAGGGCAACAGACCTAAGAACGCTGCAGTTTGGTTTCCCTATCCACTATCCTACTGAGAACTCAGTCAAGGCAAGTTCAAAAGTGCAAATATTGTTTACTGCATGGGGGCATCAGTGTTGATTACACAAGAATAAACATAACACATACCTCCATGAAAATGCTAATTCATTTCTAGTCAGCGTCTCCTCTGTTCCAACACACAGACACACACACACTGTCCCCCTGAGGAGTCTCCCACTTACGTTCTCTGTGGCCTGTAACGTCTGTGTCATCCTGCTTGGACTGGAGCCCCGCTGCTTCCTGTCAGCTGACCCCCTCCCACTTTCTGTTGTCTTCCTCTTCCTTCCGAGATCCTAATCTCTGAAAGCTCTGTTGGTAGAAAGAGAGAGAGAGAGACAGACAGAGACAGAGACATAGACAGAGAGGGACAGAGAGAGAGGAGGGAGGAGAGAGAGACGAGAGAGAGAGAGAGAGCGAGGGAGAGA